>NW_009260128.1:5131562-5134875 GCF_000687185.1 Egretta garzetta
TTATTTTCCCTGGTTTGGGAGAGAGTTGTGTCATCTCTGTGCTCATGTGGTGTGTGTGACTTAGGGAATGGTTAATTAAGTAATTAATTCCTTAGTTTTTGGGGCCGTCTTATTAACATGATTAAACTGCTACGAGGACCTAAAGCAATGTATTGCTGTTTTGTGATAATGCAGAGGGTTATGAATGTCCTTATGGATGTCTTGGGAATCCTTGCTTTGTTTTTCAGTGACAGGGAGGCATACCTCAGGCTAGAAAGTTGTGAAGACCAGCCATGATATAGAAATTCATAATTATTAAGTATATTAGGAGCCAGGCCTCTGGTGATTTTGAAGATGATAGGTGGCACTGAAGAAAGCTGAGGTGACACACGCTGCAACTTTACAATCATCGCATGTTGTTGCTATCCTTTGATTTTTTCGTCTTGCTTTTTTTAAAATGTTATCACTTATCATGAGGCTGTATATATTATTTCCCCCTCAAAAAAACGCCAAACCAGCCAGAGAAGCCTTGCCAGGATAAAATTCTACTCCTGCTATGCAGATGGGTAAGGACAAAAGATATTCTGTATAACCTACAGAGCTAGCTATCTTCAGAAGGTCTTTCTTTCTAGCATCCAGAAAATTTCTAGCTACAATGTAAGAAAATATGTTGCCAGATAATTAACATCACAGAATGTGATGGATTGCAGCCATATTTGTTGTAGGGGTTATGATTTTCCCCAGAAGCATGAAGCACGCTGCTTCTCCAAAAAAGAGCTATAAAAGCTCTCTGCAGTGCAATTGCAGGTGAGCTGCCAGGTAGAATTCTACCTGCTACAAAATTAAAAGCATTTTTCTTTAGTTGCTTGTTTTTTCAGTCCTAGAAATGCCTCTTGGTCTCTATCCACTGTGTAGTGGCTCCCAGAAAGGTTGTACATGTTTATGCATTGCAACTGATGCAATTATCTAGGAGAACAGAATCATAGGATGGGATATCTGTTCATTTATAATGTGTGTGATTAATCTTTTTCTAAAAGATTGGATAGATGGAATAACAGGTAATACCTATTTTATTTTATTTTACATTCAGGATAGGGAGACTGCATCTGGTTGTTTACATCCCTACTTTTTGCATATTTGAAGATTCTACTTTTACTTGTATGTAAGTGACGGATAGTGTATAGCATCATGTATCTTGTTCATAATTAACTGTAAAAATGTCTTCTTGCTTCTTGTGACCATTTCAAATCTGAAAACATATAAAAGTGTATTCCAGAATTCTCTATTTCTGTAGTTTGAAAGGAACACAAAAGCCTGTGAACTTGCTTCTATTTCTAAATAAAACCCAACACTTTCACTGAATGTGAATAGCACTTTAATCCTCTAATAACATTGTGTGTTTGAGATTCTGAACTCTTTGCTTTCTGTGATTCAGCAGGCCCTAAAAAAAGTGGCTGAGCCACTGTCCCCTCTTTCCTCCATATGTCTTGCTGATTGCACTGAGGTTCAGTTAGCACAGTCAAGGACTAGATATATAATACACTAGCATACAGATGAAAATATAGCTATGAAGATGAATAGTGACTTTTAACTTCCTTTAGTAAGACAAATGGTTGAAATCTTCCTGTCTTGTACCTATTAACTGACAATTATTTAGCCAGTACAAAAGACTGCATTGCATGTGGTCTTTTGAACACCAGTCTGATTTGTCTTATTGTTCAGAAAAGTGAAATCCTACAATGCAGAAGAATGACTGGCCAGGAATGATCTGCACAGGCAATGCAAATATGATATGTGGATGAAATGTTATCTAGATCCGATAGGAACTGTACTCTTCATTTTAATCAAGAAAGGTGAATAGTAACAATGCTTTTCTGCTTAGATTGTAATTATTATTTTTCTTAATCAGAATAGTCCAAGTTAATGAAAGCGTTGTTGGTGGTGACAATATAAGGCAGTCACTCAACACTATATTATTTGAACATCTCAATTTTACATGAGAAATTAAATTTATAATACTTTTTTTTTTTCCTTAATTCTACTATGGTAAAACTCAGGAGCTTCATTTGTGGGCCAGACTAAACAGCTGCAATTCAATCCATTGAATTGACTGTGCAGGAGACGATGACTGCTTATCTGCAAGCCGTAGACTTGTCAGCTGAACAACCCTTAAACTATTTTTCATGACTGCTTCTTGTGAGTAGCTACAAATCCTTGTCCTTGTCCTTGAAGTAGAGAGGTCAGCATCTCTTGTCTTGTCGGGTTTAGTCTTCTCTTATGTGCTTCTCTGTGCATAAAAGGAAAAACAAAATAAACAAAAAGTGCATGTGTGGAACCCTTTGACTGAGGGAAGGAAAGAACAAAAGTTCTCCTTTCTTCCCAAATCCTATAAGCCCAAAAGGTCATATCATATTTTAAAAGCTCTCATATCTTGAAAGAGGCAGCTTCTCACGTCTTAGCCCACTGGTAGATCAAGTAAAATGTTTGAGATGATTGAGTGAAAGTTCTGGAGTCAACAGCTCTACTCCTGGGTAAATGGGGCATTAACATTAACTACTCTTAACTATGCTGCCATGTCTTCACAGCCATCCTCCTTCACATTTTAATCAAGAAAGGTGAATAGTAACAATGCTTTTCTGCTTAGATTGTAATTATTATTTTTCTTAATCAGAATAGTCCAAGTTAATGAAAGCGTTGTTGGTGGTGACAATATAAGGCAGTCACTCAACACTATATTATTTGAACATCTCAATTTTACATGAGAAATTAAATTTATAATACTTTTTTTTTTTCCTTAATTCTACTATGGTAAAACTCAGGAGCTTCATTTGTGGGCCAGACTAAACAGCTGCAATTCAATCCATTGAATTGACTGTGCAGGAGACGATGACTGCTTATCTGCAAGCCGTAGACTTGTCAGCTGAACAACCCTTAAACTATTTTTCATGACTGCTTCTTGTGAGTAGCTACAAATCCTTGTCCTTGTCCTTGAAGTAGAGAGGTCAGCATCTCTTGTCTTGTCGGGTTTAGTCTTCTCTTATGTGCTTCTCTGTGCATAAAAGGAAAAACAAAATAAACAAAAAGTGCATGTGTGGAACCCTTTGACTGAGGGAAGGAAAGAACAAAAGTTCTCCTTTCTTCCCAAATCCTATAAGCCCAAAAGGTCATATCATATTTTAAAAGCTCTCATATCTTGAAAGAGGCAGCTTCTCACGTCTTAGCCCACTGGTAGATCAAGTAAAATGTTTGAGATGATTGAGTGAAAGTTCTGGAGTCAACAGCTCTACTCCTGGGTAAATGGGGCATTAACATTAACTACTCTTAACTATGCTGC
>NW_009260128.1:5134936-5138620 GCF_000687185.1 Egretta garzetta
GGTTTCCAAATGGGCAATGGAGCATGACTCTTACCCACATTAGGCTTGATAGTTAGGGAGCTGTTGTGAAAGGCATGAACCATCTCAGGTGAAAAAGGATTTGAAACTGAGCTGCTCACCTGTGGGATAAGTGTACTGGCAGGTAGGTCCAGTCTTGCATATTTTCGTGAGTTACATTTGGAAGAGGAAAATAATGAAAAGTTTTGAAGAAAAATAAAAACCTCAAAAGATCTTACCAAGTAGGCAAGTCCTCCTGCTTCTGTGCAAATAATAATGAGGTGATTTAAAAAACAGACAAACAAACCCAATCTAAAAGTCTTTTTTCCTATACATTTAAGGAGTTACACAGTGGAAAATGTTTTTTACAACTGATTTTGAAAATCATTATCTCTATATTGTCTGGCATACCTCATCAATGTTTCATAATATTTCCATCAGTGGTTATAATACCAGACTCAAGAATTTGCATGCATTTCAATTTAGGCATGAAGATTGAAAGGAAAGACACCTTCTGGGGTTTTTGGCTGATATTTGCTCCTGAAACTAAGCAAATTACTTTTTTTTTCAAGTGGCTAAAATATGTTCTTTCACTAGCTTACTAAACCTATGAAATGGAACACTTGCTAGGAGCTTATGGTTTTGAAAAGTATGGTTTCAAAAATTTTTTCACAGAAAGGGTTGTCAAGCACTGGAATGGGCTGCCCACAGAAGTGGTTGAGTCCCCATCCCTGGAAGTATTTAAAAGATGGGTAGACGAGGTGTGTAGGGACATGGTTTAGTGGTGGGATGGCAGGGTTAGGTTAACGGTTGGACTTGATGATCTTAAAGGTCTTTTCCCAACCTAAACCATTCTATGATTCTATGACTCTACTACAGGCTGATGACTTTTATATATATATATCGCTTTTGAGTCCAGAAGACAATTTTCTTCTTATTTTTATCATCCTCTCTGTGTTAGGGGTCTAGCCCTGTGCCACTGGAGTGTGAAATACTCTCCACTTAGAAAGGTGTAACTGTTCTGCAGTTTGTGTTTGTACCTTCCTGAAACACTCTGAAAGATAGAGGCTTATACCAATGATTACATCAATCCTAGATTTATCTCTTTATATATTTCTAACCACACAATATAATAATTCCTAAGTTATTATCAAGTTTATTTTTAACTGGATCTATACAAAAACACTAAGAATTGTGCAACTTCGGGAACTTGTCCTTTCAATAGTAGGTGAAGATTCATGTTAAGCAAAAGATATTAATTCAGTGAAATATATATAATAAGTCATTACCATATTGTAAATCTGGATAATTATAATCCCTTTGAAGTAAATTAGGCTTAATTATCATTTCAGCTCAAAATTGCTGCAACAATATTGCTTCTTTAAAAGGTTTGTTTACTAAAATGCTGCTCATTTTGTAAATTGAATTGCAGATGACATAGGTTTGTTAAAATCACTTTAATAGTTACATTCAGATTGCTTGTTATTGTAAAGTATTTTGACACTGGTTTTACAGTGACAATAGAGATTTGGTCTGAAGTGATGCTCAATTAATTTGAAGATAGGAGGTTTAAAATTTTTTTTTTAATTACACTGTAATTGAAAAATGTATTTTTCTAATACTTTTAGGAAAGGTTAACATTAATTCTATACAAAAAGGCACATTTCAGCTGAAGCTTAAGAGGGTTTTTAAAATTTCAGATCCTGATTTTTAAAGACTAAAACTCAAAAGATCTGACAGCAAAATTATAGCAACAAAATGAGTCATGTTATTTAAAATCTTTGAAGAGTCTGGCAAATTTTGTATTGGAAACATGATTTTCTGTCAAAATGAGAATTTAAAGCCACAATGACTCTCTAAATGTTTGTGAAAGTTAGTGTTAAATATTAGTGTTAGATTTTGTCACTCTCATACAAAATCTTATCAAACAGTATTTAAATAAGTGGCGAAGACAGACTTCTATGGATTTAAATTTGTGGGGGTTTTTTTGGACTTCAGCTGGAAGATTTTGGATCTATTACTTCTGATTGCATAGTTTATTTCCCCCAAAAGACATCTACACATCAAACAATTTAAGTAATACTCAGTTTCAGCTGTGGGAGGAAGGGTGGGTTTGATGTGAGGTGTATGTGGTGATCAGATGCGTTGATTCAATTTGTTCTGAATTTTTTCAAAAGCCTTTTCTAATTTGTATGTCAGGTTCTGTTTACAAAATATCATCTTGGTATTCTCCCTTATATGCTTCAGCTCAGTACTTAACACACTAGAAAATGGGATGGGATGGGATGGGATGGGATGGGAAGTGCAGGTCCATGGCATGTGTGTGAAGTTTTTATGTTCATTCCTTCTCCGAGATTCAGAGTGAGGATTTGAATTTCAATGTGCAGATCTCATCCACCAAATTGCGGATCTGTGGAGTCTCTCTAAGCTTTTACAAATTGTAAATATGTGATTTGCTTTCCTTTAGATTGTCTTGAAACCCATACACAAATCTGTGCTTTATGGTCTAATAGAACATAACTGATTGATGCTGACAGGCTGAGTGCTTTTTTTTGTGCTGAAAACTAGGTTGTGGAATAATTTAAATTGCTACAAAAATGGATGTCAGCAGAGCTGGCTTAAGAGAAACTACCCTGAATGGATAAATGTTATCCTGATACTTTTCACATTTACTGAATTGAGAGAAAGGGAGTCATGAAGGGTGAAATGGAGAGTAACTCCCTTCTTCTATTGATGTCAATGAAGTAAAATTGCATCAAATACTTAATAATGTATTGTTACAGGATGTTGAAACAAAGAAGTGTGCTTGGTGAGTGATTTCTCTTATGGCAATGAACGTTTACGCTCAGTCAAAATGTTAAATTTAGAATTGCTGCAGTGCAACTCAGTTGCCTTTCTGGATCTCCAGAAAGCTGAAGAAGAAACATTAGTTTGCTTAACTGCCAGCTAATTCCTTCCTAGGGGTGAATAGAGATGGCAAATCATAGAATCATAGAATGTTTTGGGTTAGAAGGGACCCCTAGAGGTCATCTAGTCCAACCCCCCTGCAGTGAGCACGGACACCGCTAACTAGATCAGGTTGCTCAGAGCCCCAGCCAATCTTCTTGAATGTTTCCAGGGATGGGGCCTCCACTACCTCTCTGGGCAACCTGTTCCATGGTTTCACCACCCTCATTCTAAAGAATTTCTTCCTTATATCCAGCCTGAACCTAGCCTATTTTAGTTCAAAACAATCACCCCTTGTCCTGTCACAGCTGGGCCTACTAAAAAGATTTTCCCCGTCTTTCCTATAGGCTCTCTTTAAATACTGGAAGGCTGCAATCAGGTCTCCCCACAGCCTTCTCTTCTCCAGGCTGAACAACCTCAACTTTCTCAGCCTGTCCTCATGGGAGAGGTGCTCCAGCCCTCGGATCATTTTAGTAGCCCTCCTCTGGACCCGCTCCAACACTTCCATGTCCTTCTTGTGCTGAGGGCTCCAGAGCTGGACGCAGTACTCTAGGTGAGGTCTCACCAGAGCTGAGTAGAGGGGCAGAATCACCTCCCTCGACCTGCTGGCCACGCTTCTCCTGATGCAGCCCAGAGTACGGTTGGCCTTCTGGGCTGCCAGCGCACATTGACGGCTCATGTCCAGCTTTTCATCCACCAGCACCCCCAAGTCCCTTTCGGCAGGGCTGCTCCTGATCCTTT
>NW_009260128.1:5139268-5160713 GCF_000687185.1 Egretta garzetta
GTGTCAAAGGCTTTGCAGAAGTCCAGATAGATGATGTCCATTGGTTTTCCCTTGTCCACTGTTGTTATCACACCATCGTAGAAAGCCACTAGGTTTGTCAGGCAGGACTTGCCCTTGGTGAAGCCATGCTGGCTATCTTGAATTACTTCCCTGGCCTCCATGTGCCTTAGCATAGCTTCTAGGAGGATCTGTTACATGATCTTCCCAGGCACAGAGGTGAGGCTGACAGGTCAGTAGTTCCCGGGGTCTTCCTTTCTACCCTTTTTGAGAGTGGGCACAATGTTTCCCTTTTTCCAGTTTCCAGGGACTTCACCTGACTGATGTGACTTTTCAAATATCATGGAGAGTGGCTTGGCGACTGCATCGGCCAATTCCCTCAGGACTCTGGGATGCATCTCATCAGGTCCCATGGACTTATGTGCATTCAGGTACCTCAGGTGGTCATGAACCTGATCTTCTCTTACAGCGGGAGGTGTCTATAGCATCTGTTGAAGCTGTCCCAAAATTAGTGTCAAGACCAGATTGTCCTATATTCTGTGCTGTATGCTTCAGGTTTGACCTCAGTGAATGATCATATTGGATCAGACTTTCTGAAGACCAGTACATGTGTGCAGCAGCCCTGACAGGTTCAAGATGTTTCAGAATAACTCAGCCAAACTGGCTGGACGGCAGCCAGGTGCCAGGCTATTGCGTCTTGATTACACCTGGTGTATTTGCAAGTGTCCAAGCAAAGATATGAGTGAACGAAAGTCATGGGAAGCTGCAGCCTCCTCTCTGCCTTGAGGCAGTAACAGTTTGATGGGGATCATGTGAAGCAACGCTCCAGAAGAATATCTTTTCATTATGGTAACATTACATGCTTTGGCAGGCAGTGAGGAAAGCTCTTCAAACTGGTAGCCACATTGGTCATAATCTGTGGATGAGTAAGGGGCTTCAGCTATTGCCAAGTTTGTAACTTTTCCACTATTAAATTGATTCAGAAGATTCCTTAAAACAGGTCTATCAGTGCAGGCAGAAATAAAAATATCATTTCAAGACATGATGAAAACCCTATGAGGCAAAATACATCAAACTGCAGGAAAAATGGGGGATATGTCATGTCTATAGTGTTGTTTGATTTCTTTTTTTTTTCTTTAGATTTTTTTTTTACAAAAATCCTTTCTCTCTCTTTCCTGTACTGGTTCAAGTGTGGGAACAGAAACTTTTTCACAATTAAATTTCAGCATGTGTTCCAGAGACTTCTGGGTGTATGCATGTATTTATTTTTATTTAAAATTACTGTTTCTTGTTGGCCTGAAGAAGTATTTTCAGTGTTTTTAAAAAACACTGACAGATATCATGCCTGTTGTCTTTGATGTTTTAAAAATTCAATAGGGGTAAGTATAACTGTACAGTTTTCTTAGGAGCCTTAATAGGAAATCAAGCAGTCTGTTGTAGTCAGAAGAACCTCTCCAAATCCAAAGGAGAGGTGAAATACCTTTTAAAATACCTCTTGAAGAAAATGTGTGTGGTTGTGTTTTGGGTTTTTTTCTGTTTTCTAGAGAAGCTCCTTGCTTAGGGTTAGGAAACTAAGTAACTCTTAATGATGAAAAGATGTAAATGAACTCAGTAAGTACTTGAATACCAGTCAGTTATCTGGTGTTTTATTTCACTACTTTTTTCATTGAGTCATCTTATTTATTAAGTGGTAGTCTTTTACAGTCAAGTTGAATTTTTTAAGGCATAACATCAATAACTCAGTACTTTTAAAAGGGGAAAAATAGTGTGAACAAATCCCACTGTAAATGTCAGTTTCTTTCTTCTTTTTTTTCCCCCATGGCTTGTAAGACACAAATAATGGCTACATTGACTCCTCGTTGTTCATGGGGAGAAAACAGTGCATGCACTGACAAGTCCCTAGTCATCTCTGAGAGACGGTTTGAATTTAGGGAGTAGATATAAACTATGCAACACGGAATTATTGGCAGAATCTAGGCCTATAACCTGCACAAGCATTTGCAAGACAGGAGTTCGAATTGTAAACAAGAAAATAGATCTATCTAGATTGGGGGGAGGGGAAGAGTTTTAACCTACGCAGCCCTTTCAGGTAACAGTCTGAACAAACGTCATGCCTGGGTGCACTAGGTGAGGCAGTCTGGGGTTTTGGTGATTCAGGCTGCATTGTAATTTTGGATATCTGGATCAAAACTCTCATTTGAGGCAATTTTGCATAATTTCAGTCAATAAAAACAAGACATTGCAAAATAAGTATTTTTTTGCTGACAAAGAAAGGCAGTATTTAGAAAGAAAACTCTTCCTAAAAAAGTTTCAAGCAACTGCTTTCATAGTCTTTTAGAAGTGTCACATTAACACTTAGTGAATGACAATGTGATCAGATTACTCTTTGTGGGTGTTAACCTGATAAGTGCTGCCCCAAACTAATTAATCTATAGGTACCCTAAATGTCTGGTCTGTGGGAGCAAAGCTAATTGCCCAGTTTGAACTGATGGGTTTGACACCAAAAGATTTCAATCATACTGGCATGATCAGTGAAGCAGCTGATACACTGTAAGATACCATCATTGTACATCTCTGTAAATTGTGAGATTTTTGTAAGGAGGAAAATAAATGAGAAAAAATTTCGTACTTCTTTCTCCTCTTAGTGGCAGAGACCTTTTATGTTAGTGTAGAATGTATATGAAACTGCAGTCTAGATCACTGTCTTTACAGTAATATAGATAGCACTTTGCATTAGAACTGTGGAATATAAAATGGAATTTACACCAGAGACTGTGGATATGATGCCTTATCAGCAATGAAGTTGGTAGAGGACAATATGAATATCTGTAAAAGTTTATATTTACTGATATTATTTTGACTGTATTTGGAACGTAAATGTTTTCCAATGCATTTTTGCATTTTTGCACCCTAGCCTTCAACTGTTAACTTCATGTACTGATTCAATTTATGGTATCCTAATTGCCCTTCATCACCTTCCCCTGTATAAATTTCTTCATTGCATTTCATAATTGTAACAGGAACTAAAGAAAAACCAAAACCAAAAACCAAAACAAATCAAAAAATACCCCCCAAAACCTTGAAACTAGGATTTTGAAGTGTTTGGAGTGCAAATTATGAAAGACTTCTGAGAGCACATAATGTACTTATGCAGATTAAACCTGTTCTCAGAGGGATTCTTGCAACTTAAAAGACAAGTTGAGATAAAATTTAAAAGGCTTTACAGTCTGTTTCAAATTAAATTTGAATTGCTTTCAAACTTTTAAACCCTCTCCTTTTTTTTCACTTTCTAGAAGTGTTATCTCATATGCTACCTAAATTGCATGTTTTTCCTTCAAGCTATAGTATATCAGGAATTAGACTTTTTCAGGTGAAATGACCTTTGGTTTTGCATGGCCTGAGAAGATGAATGATCTTTGTTACTTGCTTTCATTGACTCATTCTAACCACAGTATGTTCAGGTATTCAACCTATTACTGTTGCAGATCTCTCTCTCACTTTCCATACTAATCTAATGACATGCCTACACTGCAGCAAAATATTGAAATGAAATGTCCTCTCACTTTCCATACTAATCTAATGACATGGCAGGAGGCCTACACTGCAGCAAAATATTGAAATGAAATGTTACTGTTTCTGTAGAAAAACAGAAAAAGAAGAAACATTTTACCTTTGACTGAGTAAATAGAAATATTAAACAGAAGCCAGTTTTTCAGTGTGTTGCACACTGACTTGATTTTATACAAATATGTATTGTAAACAGGATAAAAATAGCCAAAACTTTTACATAACTAGTTTATTCTGAAGTGTTGGTTGTTTGTGTTATTTTACTATTATTATTAGTAGTAGTAGTAGTACACAATGTTTTACAATTGTTAAAATGTAGTACCTGAATGACTTAGAGGATGTAAAAAACAAAGTTCCCTCATAGAAGATCGGTTTTATTACTGTTTACTTATATCAAGGTTGAAATTTTAAAATATTTTAATTTATTCATATTTGGCAATTGGCAGTCACATAATTTTCTTCATATTGCATATCCTGCAAAGCTCTTTTACCATTATGTCTTTCCTACAAGACTGTTTTCTGGTCCAATAATAAGAATTTTTCTCAAGACATTTGAGAAAAATCATTCCACTTAGTATTTGAATGAAAGTTAGGAACTGTCATGATGCATCACTGTAAGTAGCCATATATTTTGGTAGTAGAGCACTTGACAGTCTAACAGCTCAAAGAATTCAAGAAAATGTTGAATAGTTGAAAACTTATTTTATTTTTTGCCACTGGGGATGTGATAGCAGGATTGGAACTTGTAATGATAGACACAAGATACCATTACAGAGGAAAATTCCTTAATAGAGCCTTCATATATGAATGTCAAAGGTAGGTTTACCCACTTATCCACATTATATTCACTGGAAGATGAGAACTCGCATGTCTGACATCTCTTGTTTTATTCTCCCAATGACAGACTTTATGTAGCTGACAAGTGTCAGGTTTCTTTAAGTCTGTAGGAAAAAATATAGTTGTGATGAAGAAACTCTGCATAGAAGTACTCCCTACAGGTGAAGAATTGGACTAAAAGAGTAAAAACTTAGAAACACAGTCTGGATGATGGGATGATTTTTTAAGGTTTCCAAAGATTAATTTTCAAAATTGGGTGAATGTATTTTTAGGAAAATTATTACTGCTGTTATAAACAGAATGACAAAATGAAAGGTCTTTATTTTGAAACAAAAAACCATTTGAAGATATAATAATATCATATTTGTAATGTCAAATCAGAGGATGATTTTAACTTTAAATAATTTCCATTCTTATCTAGATAATCTTGCAAAGAATGAGGAAAACACAGAAAACCACTTTCTGATTATGTGGAGTTACTGTTCATTTTTTTTAAATAAAGAATGACAGATTTTCTTGAATGTATGAAGTTTTAAAGAGAGATAGATGACCTTTTCATGTGTGGTCAGGTGGCGTTAAATTCAATGTGATATAATTCTGTGCAGTCTGAATTTTAATACTTTTTTGTGAGCTAGATTTAAAAATGGCAAAAAATGTCATTGATTTTTCTAAAGACTAGAATTTTCCACTGTTTATAGCTTGAATTTCATATTGAAATAGATACATTTTAGTTATTTTTTTCTGCATCAAAACCAAAAGTTTTTCTTAATCACATGCATTTTACAGTTATTACCTTTATTAATGTTCTTTATAATGCTCAATATTATTATTCAATTAATGGATTAAAGGCATCTGTCAGAGGTGTAAGCGTGTGCACAACTTTAATCGCTAACTTTGTAAAAATGATAATAAAGTCTTACCAGCCACTAAAGGGTAACCAAGCACAGTTAGAACATCTATAATATTGTAATATAGTATAATTATGTAATATATTTTTTCCTGTTTTATTGATAAGTAAGGAGTAACTGAAAAGAAGTCTGCAACATGTAACAATTAGATAATTAGAGGAGAGTAGATCCTATAATTTCTCACCTACCAGGGAATTGACTCTATTCCATGGTTTCAGAAATCAGCAATGTTGAATTACCTTTAGTTTAAAAAAATTAAAATATTAGCACAATTTATTTAAAGATATAACCCCCTAAAAAAAAACCAACAAAAAAGTGCTTAAGAAATTAGCTGGTTTTTGCCTGAGGTAATCAACCATCCTCAGCACTGAAGTACATGGTTCCGCACTATATTAGATTCATTTGTCTCCTTTAAGAAATAAAATCAGCAACCAAAACCAAAACAGAAAAGAAAGAGAAAAGCCAATCAATTAGAAATCCCCCCCTCCCCCAACAAAAACAACAACATTATCCAATAATTAAATATAACATTTTCACACCTACCTGGAAGACCAATATGGTCACATATTCCAGCTTCTCTGTATAGATTGGTAAAGCAAAGACTGCAGGTTTGGATGCACAGAACTAAAAGATATGGCAGAAATCAGAAGAACCTTGTGGTGATGATATGCGATGGAGACTTTATTACAAGAGGTTTCCTTTTGCAGCTGCACTAATGTACTGTCAGCAAAATAAACATAAGGGCTATGGGATGACTGTTATCAGTTTAATGCCTGTCATATTGCTTACTTGTCACATCATACACAGCAGAGCTTCCACTTCTGTTTCACAAGTTAGTTCTGAAAAGAAAGAATAAGGAAAGATTAATGAAGACCTTCCTTATTATGAATGCCAAATGTAAACATTTGACTTAGAAGTTTTGCTTGACTAGGATGCTGTTTGTGCTGATTCTGCTTACTCTTTTTGGGGTAGCACTGAGGTCCTCTCGTTGGAATAACTCTCAGGCTGGTGCCAGCTTAGGCTCGCTGATTGGTACAATCATCTGCTATCTTCTGTCATTATTAATCTTTTTTTTTTTTGGTTTTTTGTGAGTTGCTCATTGCCTTTTTCCTTTTGCAGATGAAGCACATAGCAAAAGTTTTAGGAAGCTGAAAGAGATATGAAGAATAATAGATACTAATGTGAAAAATGAGCTTGCTGCCCTGAGACTCTAACCAGGAAAGATGAACAAAGGAACTACAGACCTTTGATTCTAAATCTATATCTTTCAGAAATAAGGAAAGAAGTAAATTCTTAACCTAAGGTCTTATTTTTGTCCAATTCTTTTGATTATTTGTTAAAGTTTTCTTTTTAATAATTTCTTATACTCTTATTATTCAATTCAATGCTATTGTCATATTAGTCAGTCCTGGTGAGTTGTCTTACACCTTTCTTAACCCCCTTAAACTCTTTTAGATTAATATGGATTGCACATATGTGAGTGGCTTCTGTATGCAAGACCTTGTCTATTTTTTTCCATGGAATTGCAATAAATTGCTCTGAAGAAAAGAGTAGGCACTGAAGTGATAATTCCCTTGGCTTCAACTCCATATACCATCTGCATTAACCCACTGTGAGATTTGTTTAGTTCTGCTAGGAACAACCTAGCAGAGGTAGAACCTATTACCTCAAGGGGTAATGGTTTTAAACTAAAACAGGGTAGGTTTAGACTGGATATAAGGAAGAAATTTTTTACAATGAGGGTGGTAAAACACTGGAAAAGGTTGCCCAGAGAGGTAGTGGAGACCCTATCGTTAGAAACATTCACGGTCAGGTTGGATGGGGCTCTGAGCAGCCAATCTAGTTAAAGGCATCCCTGCTGATTGCGGGGGGGTTGGACTAGATGACCTCTTAAGGTCCCTTCCAAACTTCTACGATTCTGTCAATATGGAGCATATCTCCTGCCTCAAAAGATATGCTGAAAGCATGTGTAATTTGCATTCCCTGTGCTTCACTTCAGAGCATATATTATACTTTTGTTTATCTATGATGTTATTGCCTCTTCAAGAACAAAAAAAGAAAAAAACTACCTGTAGTGTATTCCTTAGCTGTGAAGCTCTGCTGAAAGACTCTGTGTGTATGCATGTGTCAATGCATTTTATATAGCTGCACTCATTCTTCTTGGAAATAAGGTAAAAGTTTCCATATAAGGGTATAATTTTCTACCCTCTCTATAATTGGTGAGAAGTTACCAGGTGTTTGTTTACTGTATTCTTAATGTTTTAAGGTGGGTTGCAAGAAATTCAGAGTTGATAAAAGCCTTGGAGATCTATGCTTTAAAGTTATTACTAGAGGAAAAATTACACCATCTACCAAACAAACAGTAAACCACTGTGTGAACCCAGTGGATCAGATAGCTCTTCTAAAATTGGTAGAACAAGGTGATTTATATTAGCTGAGAATTTGGCTTTTTTGTCCCTGATTCCATTTACTTTGACTGTATTTTGAGAGCATGTTTTTTCTGTTTGTATACAGAATGCTTGCATGGATGAGAATGGAGGTAATCCTGAGTTTTTATAGATCTATAAAGGGGTCTAATAACACACATATATTTAAAAAATATATATTTATGTATCTCTTTGTGTATATGTGTATGTTTTTTCCTAAAAAATATTGTGCATAAAAAAATGCTTGGCCGTATGAGAAGAAGAGAAAATGAAGGGCTTTATTTCAGTGATTCTTTGACTATGGGAAAAAAAAATCTGCAAAGAACACTAAGACATTTAAAAAACAGCTTGGCTCAAAGTCCTCTTAATATTATGTTAGCACTGTTGCTTTCAAGGGTGGCACATTACCATGACAATTACTGGAATTCTTCAGTCATGCTTCCACAAGATCAATCACCCTGAAATGCATTATCTGAACAAAGTTTGTATGGGGTAACCATAATCTGTGCTATAGCACAGGAGACCTGTCAGTGGAGTATTAGTACCTACCAGGAATCATATTGTTGAAGTAGGATTTTGTTTATACTGAACCCTGTAGCAAAAGTATATTAACATTATCACAGGTAGCTCTTTGTTACAGTAAACTCTTTGTTTACACTTACCCTGGCCCATCTTCTAAAATACCCAGTTGAGTGTGAGACAGGCATTAAATAAAGCGTCAATCAAGACTCCAAAAATCATCTATAGTCTGTGACCCTGAGCCAATAATCACTGGCAGCATATTTCTAGGTACGGAAATTTCCCCTTGAACATTTCTTAAGCCTTCAAAGCCTTCAGTAGGTTTTCTAGTAACCTAAAAGTTCCATACAATTATAATTCCATTGATTTCAGTGCTTCAATCAATATAAAGATGTATTGGACCTCATGGTAGATATCGACCTCGGCTTCTCTTAGTCAGTTTGTAACTTTCAGCCTAATGAATCATAACAGTTAAGAAGGATTTTGCTTCTGTGGAGTCTTGAGAAAATTTGTGAACATTTTTGGTTAGAGGAATGGAAAAAGTCTCTTTCAGCTGCCTGGATCTGATCTTGGAAGATCTAAGAGAGGCAAAAGTGAATAGTTATTCATGGAAGATAAGTGCAGAATATTTTTACATCTAACTCACACTTTAAATAAGTCTAAATGTAAAACAGCAAAGAAAACTTTGAATCCTAGAAACATTACCATACTAGAATAGCAAGATTCAGGTAGTCTGTTATTATGGGTCAAGGAGAAGAGCGACTATCCACAGCATAAACTGATCTGTTTGGCAGTTCTCCAAGAATTGAAAAGCCACTTCTGCTTAGAATTAGTAAGAGAACTGTGACCTCATTTCATTTATTGTATTCTGTGCATCTTCACTCTTTCTGTCTGATCAAGCACAGGTCAACTCTTTGACTGGAGGTTGCTCATGCAACGGAATATGAGTTTTCTGAAATTCCAGCTTCCTGAAAGGAGTTATTTTTGTCACTGATTTTTTCTCAAAAGAATAGATGAATAAACAGATTTTTTTTTCCTTTTTTTTTTTCCTTTTTTTTTAGGTTTGGGGATAAAGCTGACATTGTTGAACCTACAACTGTGACCAACCATGGCTTTTGACACTGAACAAGTATTTTGAAAAGGAAGAATATGAATAAAAGGGAGACAGTCAAGCCACAATAGAAGAGTAAACATTTACCTGATTCTCTGTATGGGTTTCTGATTAACAGTTTGTCTCCCACTGAGTCCTTGCAATAAAAGTGAGAGAACTATTAACACCTTTTAATAACAAATTTTCAGAGTATATGACAGAATATTATTTTTCCCTTTACAGTAAATACTGTGAAAGCACTCACAGAAACATTTAGTTCTCAGCACTGAGCTTTTGATTTCAAATTTCTGATTTATTTTAGGTATTGTTTTATGATGTACTGCATATTACTTTCTCTAGAGAATTCTGCATTCTGAATCAACAGCAACGTGCTGTCGGAAACTCCAGTAGATATGTACAATTACAGTAGCAATTGGTGGTGTAGATCTGTAGCAGACAGAAACTTATTCCCTGTTATGCTATGTACTATAAAATAAGCAACATAACAAAGAAGACCCCAGGTTCTGTCAAAGCAAATCCAGCCAGAAGGATGTTGGTAAAACTGTGTGTGTGTGTGTGTGTGTGTGTGTGTGTTTGTGCCAGCATGCACATGCATGTGATAGAAACAGAGGAGAAAACCAGGCAATGATAAATGAATCTAATTTCCTACCATGAGAAGGAGAAGGGTTTATGGATTAAAGACTGACAGAAGATACAGAATGTTTTGGCTCAGCAGCTTGATACTCTGTCTTGATTTTCTCATGAACCAGTTAGGGGAAATATAGTCTAGGAAAAAAGTGTTACAAAGTAAATTTACAACCACTTGGAAAACTGCAACAGGAGAGAAGTAATGGTTGATTTGCTGTCAAAATGAAGACTGGCAGTGTTACCTGTGATTCTGCTGGTATTTGGTTGGATCTTTTTTTTCCTTTTTTTCTTTTAATTGTTGGTATTTTCATGGATGATATATTTTCTGGATGAATGGCAAACACTCTACCTAAATTGTTGACACAGGTGAAGAAGGGAAGCAACCATGGTGGCTAATAAACATGTTGAATAACTGATTACTGGAGTAGGGATAAATGTACACTTCTGGATACATGTAGGAATAACCTGACATATAAATAAAAATATGAGGCACAGTTGGTCTAGACACAGCCTTTGGAAAAGAATATAGGGGGTAAAGTAATTCAATAAATTTTATTTTAGTCGCTAGTACAGAACAATAATGATACTGTTGCTAAAAAGACAAACATTCTTCTGGGCTGTATAAACAGGTATATTTTGTCTGATGTAAGAAGTTTCTTACACCTGACTCTGTAATGGTAATTCTTGCCTGTAATATTGTGGCTAATTTAAGACACCTGTATATCAAGAAAGATGTGGACCAATTACAGTCCTGAGGAGGCAAATAAGAATGACTGAACATAAAGATCCAAGAAGAAAGACTGAAGCAACTGAGGTTGTATAGAGAAGAGGTACTCAAGAAAAAAACAGGATAATACTTCTTTCTACACAAAGAATTCTGTAAGAAGATAGGGAGTAATCTGCTTTTTGTGTTGTCTTTGCAAAAGCATGTGATTTAAATGACAATGAATGACACATTTTATTCATGCAGAAAAAGCTTCTAACATTAGAGTAGATGGATTAGGTAAGCTGTGGAATATCCATTTTTTCATGTTCTTAAAATGAATTTAAATGGCATGACCTTGGACAGACCAGGAAATTTAGAGTTTTGTAGATCTAGTTTTCCAGAATTCTGTGGTGATAATCATCATAATCTCAAAACAAATGTTCTGGAAACTATGAATATGGTTGCCTGGGCTGTCTGGCATAACTGAAACTTATGGAGTTGTTTTGGGTTGACCTTGGCTGGATGCAAGGTGCCCACCAAACCACTCCTATTATTCTCCCTCCTCAGCTAGCAGGACAGAGGAAGAAGAAAATAAGATAGAAAAAAAACTTGTGTGTCAAGATAAAGGCAGTTTAATAAAGCAAAAGCAAAGGAAAACAAAAAAATTTATTCTCTACTTCCCATCAGCAGGTGATATCCAGCCTCTTTGCAGGAAGAAGGGCTTCAGTACATGTAGAGGTTGCTCTGGAAGACAAACATCATAATAAAAAATGCCAACTCCACCCCTACCCCCTCTCCTCCTTTCTCTCAAGATTTTTGCTGAGAAGATATCATATGGCATGGAATATCCCTTTGGTCAGTTTGGATCAGCTGTCCTGCTATGCCTCCTCCCAAGATATTGCCCACCCCCAGCCCACTGGTAAGGGGGGGAATGCTGGAGAGACAGCCTTGATGCTGTGTGAGCACTGCTCAGCAGTAGCCAGAACACTCGTGTGTTATCAAAACCTTTCTAGATACCAATACAAAGCACAGCACTATGAAGGCTCCTATGGGGAAAATTAACTCCATCTCAGCCAGACCCAAAATAGAAGTGAACAAGTGTTGGCAATGGCTAATGTAGAAATCAATGCAAACTTTTTTTACAGTAGCTTCCTAGAAACCAGTTTCTACCTTTTTATATTTAAATGCTTAAAAATCTCAGGCTACAAGTCTAAAAATCTCCAGATCCCTGTAGTAACTTCCATGAATTTTTATCTTTGTATAATAAGAATGTTTAGGATTAAGATACCTTACTTGACTATTGGTTAAGCTTTGAAGTTTAGGGAGAAATTACAGTTTTCCCTTTTACTCTCTAAAAATACCTTGCCTTTCCAAAACTTTAATCAGTTCTAAAATGCTTTTTTTCATTGTGAATGTTGATACCCCAATGTTATTATATATTGATTATGTTGTCCCATCTAATTTGTATTACTATTTCTTCTGTCTTAAAAAGATATATTTCTTTGCTTATTACATTTATTTAACTTCTGATCAATGTTGGGCTAACTTTATATTTTTTTAAATGTATTTGGAATAAGTTTGTCCCTTCATTTGAAAATGCAGTTATTATACATACTTAGACCACACATGAGAAGTCAGAGCTTGAAGCATATACGGATTGCTCATTTAAATTGCAAAATACTTGTTCATAAAACCAAAGCAAAACCCCTCTTTTTTCCCCAGACTCTCTACCTAAGAGCTTTAATCTTCAATTCTAGCACTATGATATTGAGTCTCTTCATTCTGTAGTTACATTAATTGAAGCAAACAATTGGTGTTTAAACTAAATCGTGTGCAAATGAAAAAATCTTATTCTCCAATTGCTTCATTGTGTTTATTGCTTCATCTTATGGATATTCTACCAGAAAGCAGGTTGGACATGTGAACTCATGACCAATCCTCCTCATCCTATTATTCCTTCTTTTGTCACTACATCCAGACACCTGTAATAGCCCAGTGGAGAAAAGGAACAAACATTTCCTTTTTGGTTTATCTTGAGTGTATAAACAGAAGTTCAAAAATGTGTTCTTCACTTTATATTAATCTTGACAGTTTCTAATAAGGCAGCAATGCAGTGCCTTGTTTATAATTAATGCTTTACTTGAAAATAGCCAACTTCCAAACCAAACTCTTTTACAATCAAGGTAGTCTAGTTATGAATTTAAGGGGTTTGGTGTAAGTCATGCATTCTGTTGCAGATAGCAAGGCAATAAAATGTGGGCTGTTAAAAGCTTTGTGTCATATATTGTTGCAGTTTATTTCTTTAAAGTTCTCAGATTTATCAGTTTGTTCTTATAAATATGTGTAGTGTGGGTATGTAGCTATTAATGCTTCAAGTGGTGATGAAACTAAATACTTTCAAAAGAATCATACCGTGAAATATAAACACTGGACTTCTTATGCAAACAAGTAAAATCGATGGTTTGATTAATTTGCATTTAATTTCTACTGTTTAATACAGGAAAAAGGGTTGAGATGAAGGCTGGTCAATCTCCATTTCTTTATTTTATCAGTTTAAATTTCAAATAAAAATATATAACCTTTTTGGAATGCAGTCTTACTAGCAATGGCAAATAGTAGCAGTTCTTCTAATTATGTATTATACAACTTCTGAATATATTAATTAATTCCAAGGTCATGGGACTCTATATTTATTATAATACAGTTTGCGAAGGAAGAAAAGAACTCACCTTGATTTGTACCGGTGCAAAGTGGGTAAAGTATGTATTTTACCCATTTTGATACTTATGCAATTAGCTTGCACATTTCCGTACTGGAAGTATACAGAACTTTGTAAGCCTGACTTACTTACCTTTTTTCCTTAACTACATTTTTTTTTCTTTTTCTTTTTATTATTATTTTTATCAATGTTGACACATTGGCCTGTGTCTAGCTTAATGGAAATATTTCCTTATACTTTTCAGAATTACAATTTATTTTTACTTCTGTACCGCTGCTGTGAAGATTTATTCTATACAGAGTATTCTCTTACCGTTAAGCGTAGCTCATGATAGCTACTGTTATCCTCTTCATTTTTTTTATATATATTGTACTGGCACTCTCAAAAGTCATGTAATTTTTTGAAGTTTTTTAACCTTTTCCCAAACACTAAGAAGTTTGTGGTCTTTCATTCTCTATCTTTTTGTGAAATCTTTGTATTTTCTTGTACTGCTTTTGGTTTTCCCAGTTTAATACTACTGTCTAGAGTCTTAATTTTCTGGATAGTTATTTGCACAACTTAACAAATTATAACTGTTATAGGTGTTCTTCAGATTTGTCTTCAAAGACATTGTTCTAAATACTAATCTAGAACTCATCTGGTCTCATCAGACTTCTAATATGTATGCACAAGTATTTTATAATCTTATTGCAAAGGATCATTCATATACTTCTTTCCATAAAATGTGGTACTCCTCAAACTGGTAATAGTATCCTGTGGTAAAAATAAGATCATAAACTTCCCATAATAAATTTAATTTCTTTCCTTTGCAAAGTTCTGGAATATGTATTTGAAGTGTTTCACTAGCATACCACTGCCATCAAGCCTGTTTTTACCACTGATGGTTTCATAGTTGACCTTCACTGCCTGAATAAATAAGTATTGTTCAATGTCGTACACACAAGTCTCTATTTCTGATAATATATTGCTATTGTCAGCAGTGTGCCCTGGCAGCCAAGAGGGCAAACCGCATCCTGGGGTGCATCAAACACAGTATAACCAGCTGGTCAAAAGAGGTGATTATATTCAGTGTTGGTGCGGCCACACCTTGAATACTCTGTAAAGTTCTGGGCCCGACAATTGAAGAAGGATGTGAAAGTCCTTGAATGCATCCAGCGGAGAGCAACAAAGCTGGTGAAAGGGCTGGAAGAAATGTCCTATGAGGAGTGACTAAGGACTTTGGGTTTGTCTAGTTTGGCAAAAAGGAGGCTGAGAGGCAACCTCACTACTCTCTATAGCTTCCTAAGGCAGGGAAGGGGAAGGAAAGGTGCTTACCTCTTCTCCCTGGGATCCAGTGATAGGACACGTGGGAATGGTTCAAGGGTGTGTGAGGAGAGGTTTAGACTTGACAGCAGGAAGCATTTCTTTACCGAGAGAGTGGTTAAACACTGGAACAGGCTTCCTAGAGAGCTGATTGATGCCCCAAATGTGTCAGTGTTTGAGAGGCATTTGGAGAATTCCCTTAATAACATACTTTAACTTTTGGTCAGCCCTGAACTGGTCAAGCAGTTGGACTAGATGATCATTGTAAGTCCCTTCCAACTGAAATATTCTATTCTATTCTATTCTATTCTATTCTATTCTATTCTATTCTATTCTGGTTTGTTTGGTTCCATTCCATTCCGTTCCATTTCATGCCCCTCCATGCCCCAGTACTATACAATGAGTCCTTGGTACAGTTGAACATGTTTCCAGTGTATTTTATAAAAATCACTTAAATATAATAAAAGCTCCATACACCCTGAAAAGCGTTCAGTTCAGAAATAAGTGTCATCTTCAGATCCTTGCTGAATTGTTGACTAGACACATAATTTAACTTTTCCCTAACCCAGATCCCATCCATACAGAAGATTTATAAATGCAGTTAAATGATACTTTAAACTTGAGGTAGCTAGACTAGAAGGACTGTAATGAAGGTTGGGATCTCTGTTTTATTTGGTAAAGTGCTCAGTGTATAATATGCCGAATCAAAACAACTCACCAATTTCCAAAGTCATCCTTATGCTAATCCCATAACTGTGTGCTCTTAATCAAAACGTACAAGAGAAAATAACTCTGCAAAACATCAGAGATGTGCAGAATTTATTGCCTCTTGTTCTATCACTGGGAACTACTTAGAAGAGTCTGTGCCTCTTCTTTACTCCCTCCTGTGAGGTATTCATATACATTGGTAAGATCCCGAGTCTTTCCTTCTCCAGGCCCACAGCCTCTCCTTATAAGACAGATGCTCAAAGCCCTCAGACACCTCTGTGGCCCTTCATTGGACCCATTCCAGTATGTCCATGTCTCTCTTGTGCTGAGGAGCCCACAACCTGACCCAGCACTCCAGGCGTGGCCTCACCTTTTCTGTGAGGGTGCACTTAGGGCTCATGATCAGCTTCTTGTATCAAACTCATGAAGGACACAGGCGGGCAGAGCTCAGGTCACATTACCCACTGAAAGTGAGTAAGTGCCTTTTATAGTGTGGTAAAATACTGTTTTACAAGCTATGAATTATTGTTGAGATCTGATACTAAAATACCACAAATAGCAGTAGTAATAAAAATTACAAATACTAGAAACTGATGTTAATCTAATAACAGTATAATTTAATGGTAAATTAATGCTAAACAACACCTGCCCATTTATAGGATATCCAAGTGTACATGGTATTAATTCAAAATTAAAATTCATGAATTATTTTTAAATGTGAGGGGTTTTTTAGAATTCAAATGGAAAAACTGGGGGGCTCACAACAATTCTGAAATAAACAGTCTGTACTGGTATGTGTCTTTTTGTTATTTAATTTTTTCTATTTCAATGATATATAACTTCAAGTCCGTTCATTATTTTCCAAAAGTGGTTTTACGTTTATGATAATTGTCTTTGTACTCCATTTCTTCCTCCAAGATTTTGATCTTATTTACTTAATTTGGGGTGACTTTTTTTTTTTTTTTTTTAATTTTGGCCTGATTTTTCCCTTTAGTTTTCTGTTGCATTTTAGATTTACCATACAACTGTAATTTTGCAGGCATGACTTTCTCCTCTGGTTGAATGAGTTTGTATTCTCTGGATAGATATGTTTATTGACTGCATTTTATGAAGCATGTTGTATTCTATCTCTGCTGGTTTATTTCTAAGCTTTTTTTTTTTTTTTTTACTTCAAAGCAAACTTGCTGAGTTTGCTGCTGCCAAACATTGCAGTCTTGTTTTGTTCATCATCGAATTCTCTGAGGCTGCAATGTTATGTTACTGTATTTACACCTCAGTATAAAGTCTTTTGTTACTAGTTTCTTGGATCATTTGCCAGGAAATTCATTCAAATAAATCTTTGATATTGAGGCCAAACTTTTTTTGAGAATAACCTCACTCTTGCTACTGAACCTACTTCCAAAGAAGAATTTTCTGCAGGGTTTTGTACTGTTGTCATGCAACTGGTCATTATAATTTCTCTTTATTCTTGAAATAGAACCTATCCTTTACTTTTTTTTGTTTTGATACAAAATATGAGTTATCTAACGACTTCACCATTCCAAGTAGGGAACCAAAATAAGAGAATATAGAGTTGTGCTGATTGATACAGTATTATGGGTGACTTTTTGTTTTCATGTAAGGCTTCTATTATAATTTATTACTGACTAGAATGCTTTTTAATCAGAATTTGTGATTATTATATTGGTGAAAATTTCACAAAAATTTTTCAGTTTTTCTCTGTTTATGTTTACATACAGTATTGTCTCTTGTGTACTATCAAGTAATCTCTAGCTCATCGCTGATTAACATTCAATATGTGTACATTCAACACTGTAAATTTTTTGTGGATGAAAATAGTAGTTTGAAATTTGAATGTTATATATCCAGTAGCTACACCATTTTAGAACTCCAAATGGCTGATTTGCCTACTTTTCCTCATGGAAGGAAATGGCACTATGATTAAATTGTCTGCAGTGCATAAACTGCTTTATTTAAGGCTTTCTCAGGCATTTATGTCCTTCACCATTTTATTTATTTAAGGCATCCTATCAAAGGGATCATAATCTTGTACAAAAACAAGTGAAAAAATGTTAATTTCTTTGGTGCAATGTGGGATTCTGTAGCGGGCCTACAGATGAGGCAATTGGCCTTGAAAATCTTGTTGTGTAACCTTGACATGATTATGGAATGTTAGCAAGATGATAGGAATGAAGAAAAAAACAGGATGAAAAAAGACAGAACCAGAAATCACAGCATGCAGCTGTAAGGGAAATTTCTCTCACCTCCTTAAGCCAATAGCAACTTGGAAAGAACTATGAAGGACCAATTAAGAAGAGACACGCTTATGTTGCTAAGTATATATATATGTGTCTGGAATGTTCAATAAAGGAGAGATCGTTGTTGTACTGTGAGGAAGTGTATTGTTGTGCTTGTCCGTCTCAACCCGTGCAACAGTGCAACATACAATTATTAATTTCAGATACACTCCAAGTCTACTTTTTTCTTTTTCCCTTGAATAAAATTTTCCAACCAGACTTCTTTCTCTCCCTGACCCTTGAATAAAAGCTGTGATCACTGAGTTGTTAACAAACACATGAATTAGAAGTTCAAGTATCTACATGATTTAAAGTTTTCTCAACTGTTGGTGACTGGAGCCTTTCCTGTGTTAGTGAGGCATTTGCTGAGAAGGTGTTCCTGATCCAGCTCCACCAAGGATTAAATAATCTTCTGCCTGTCCTCCGGCTCAACATGCTTGGGTATGAGGAAGGCCTGGTCTCACGGTGCAGAAAGAAGTGCAGCAGCTCTCAGCACTCTAGACCAGGCCTAAAAAGGAAATGACTGGTTAAAGATATTCAAGTTTAGGCTATAGGCAAATACAGAAATTTTGGCTACCAGCAACATAATTAATTTGAATTGTGTTCCCCACTTTTCTGTGTTTTGTTTATGCTGTCATTTAAGAGTAAGTATAAAATGAATGTAAATAAACTCAAACTGCAAAGATAGTAACTGGCTTCTGAATCATTCTTCTGCTGTTACGAAAAAATACATGCAGAAGGTTTTCCTGTACTTTCATTGGGTGAGATGACATATATACACTCAGTTGAATGCTCAGAGATATTTCATATGTTACAGCTTCTTTCTCAGCCAAGTACTTCTATGACTAAAAATAATATTTTGGAGGGAAGAAATGGAAACTGTGATATAGACTGTTTTTACAGATTATTTGGGGGGAACTGGTGATGCTGTAATCAGCGTGATGCCTGTAATACCTAGGTGGTGTGATGTCATCTGTTGATCCTACCTGATATTCTAATTTAGCTGCAGTTTCTGCTGGGGTGTTTTATTTCCCTTCTGATGTGGAATCTTAATCACAATTGAACTTGAAGTAACAACCACATGTACTTGTCTCCTGGCATGAAAAATAAGGGGAAAAAAGGCCAAACCCCAGATTCTGTGCCTCTCAACTGCTATATATAGACATTTTAGGAAGATAGAGACCACCAATCAGTGGGATATTTCAAAGCATTTTTGCTCACTTCTGTAAACTGCTTAGGAGCTGACATGTGCTTCAGTGGATGATTTTTTTAATACTTAATTTGCTCTCAACGTTGACCTCAGCTTCACACCTACCTGCATACCTTTCTGTTGCATTACTTTTTTCTCTTCTTTTCCTGTATATCCCACCCCACACCCTTTTTACATGCTTTGTCTGTTAAGTATTTCACTCTATTTTTGAAGTAGCTTCACAAAATGAATAAACATGAGCTAACATGATATTTGGTGTTCTAACATTTTAATGCGTAATGTCTCTTTCTTCACCTTGTGTTATGTAGCTTCTAAACTCTGTGCAAAACCTATGTTTGCATAATGGGACTTCTCTGAAGGCACTTGTGTCATAAATGTGATTAATATAGTGCATCATTGTTAACTGCTAATTATGCAGAATTATAATAAAGGTGCTTTTTGCAAGTCCAGATTCCTTTGCTGGATTTGCTTAAATTCAGTAAGCATTATAAAAGCTGCAAAGTGTTCCCAATTTGCATTTCAGAATGGTGAGAAAGCATAACAACAGGTTCTCAGAAGTGCAAATTTCTTTAGTGTCTTTCTTTATCAGGGGATGTTCTTAGATTACAGAATCAAACTAGATTCACCAAAAGAATAACATAAAACCCAGAACAATTTACATCCTCACATAAATCTTAGATTATATGAAGAAAGAACAATTTTATTTTTTGTTATCCACCATTCAGGTACAATATTACAAACCTATGTTGCCTTTCAGTCTAATGTGATAGCCAATCTGATAGCCTCCTACGATGGCATGACCGGCTGGGTAGACAAGGGGAGAGTGGTGGATGTTGTCTACCTTGACTTCAGCAAGGCTTTTGATACTGTCTCCCGTAACATCCTCATAGGGAAGCTCAAGAAGCGTGGGTTGGATGAGTGGACAGTGAGGTGGATTGGGAACTGGCTGAATGGCAGGGCTCAGAGCGTTCTGATCAGCGGGGCAGAGTCTAGTAGGAGGCCAGTAGCTAGTGGAGCTCCCAGGGGCTCAGTACTCAGCCCAGTTTTGTTCAATTTATTCATCAATGACCTGGACAAGGGGATAGAGTGTACCCTCAGCAAGTTCGCTGATGATACAAAACTGGGAGGAGTGGCTGATACACTGGAAGGCTGTGCTGCCATTCAGCGGGACCTGGACAGGCTGGAGAGTTGGGCGGAGAGGAACCTGATGAAGTTTAACAAGTGTTGAGTGCTGTACCTGGGGAGGTTGAACCCCATGCACCAGTACAGGCTGGGGGCTGACCTGCTGGAAAGCAGCTCTGCTAAGAGGGACCTGGGAGTCCTGGTGGACTACAAGATGGCCATGAGTCAGCAGTGTGCCCTTGTTGCTAAGAAGGCCAATGGTAATCTGGGGTGCATTGAGGAGCGTGGCCAGCAAGTCGAGGGAGGTTATCCTCCCCCTCTACTCTGTCCTGGTGAGACCCCACCTGGAGTACTGTGTCCAGTTCTGGTCTCCCCAGGTCAAGAAAGATGAGAAATTCCTAAAAAGAGTCCAGAGGAGAGCAACTAGGATGATAAAGGGACTGGAGCATCTCCCCTACAAGGAAAGGTTGAGAGAGTTGGGCTTGTTCAGCCTGAAGAAGAGAAGACTGAGAGGGGACCTCATCAACACCTACAAATATCTTAAGGGTGGATGTCGCAAAGATGGAGCCAGACTCTTTGCAGTGGTGCCCAGCAACAGGACAAGGGGCAATGGGCACAAACTGAAACATAAGAGGTTTCAGTTGAATATGAGGAAGAACTTCTTTACTTTGAGGGTGACAGAGCACTGGAACAGGCTGCCCAGGGGGGTTGTGGAGTCTCCTTCTTTGGAGATATTCAAAACCCTCCTGGACGATGTCCTGTGCAACCTGCTCTAGGTGAACCTGCTTTAGCAGGGGGGTTGGACTAGATGATCTCCTGAGGTCCCTTCCAACCCTTGCAATTCTGTGATACCTCAGGACTTTTAAACTATATTTAATACCATCTCATGTTACAAATAAATCCTTTAAGTACTGTATTAATGTAATCTATGACTATGTATGTATTATGTGAAGTAATGTGGACTGATACATTTTATTACTACTTTTGCAACCATATTTGTCCACTCCTATTATCATTATATGTCAAAGATCTTAATCTTTTTTTTCCCCCTGAATTGATTCTTTCCTAAAAAAGCATGTGGCTACTTTGTTACATGATTTCACAAATTATGGTTTAGAATGAGGTCTTATTGACCTTGACAGATGAGAAATTATTATTTTACGTGTATCAGAAGGGTTTTTTAACATTAAATGCTTTTTAGGATATTTTTTTAAATTTATTTTTCCGTTGGTCTCTAATTTTTTCTCAGTTCTCTTTTTTACTTGAAAATTAAAATTTTCTTAAGGAGTCGTATCAGTTTTAATATTTTTTCTACAACTGGAACTCAGTGTAGTTGAACTAGCATGTCAAAGTTGTGCACATACTATTTCTATGGGGAATAAACACTCT
>NW_009260128.1:5160882-5204081 GCF_000687185.1 Egretta garzetta
TTTCTTTGGAAAATTGATTCTAAATTTACCTGTGATATGAGAAAAAAATGTACATTGCCTTTATGCCTGCAAACATTCTTTTCTATTGAATAGAATACAAATCGTTTTCCTCACTTTTTAAAAATCCCTAAACATTAAATTTCAGTATTAAGTGAGAAATAAACTCTCAAATGTCTTCTCTCTGTAGCAGAACTTGGTCACTTCTGCAGTCTAATAACCCATTCCTAAAGCATTTGAAATTGGTTTTTAGACAAGAAATACTGATTCTTTGCTGATAGTACGCAGTACAAATAAACTGCTCAAGATTTAATTCATAGTCAATATATATCCAAGACCAAAGCTAACACTTTTTGTAGAAATCTGCATGTATGGCTTGAAGATGATGACTGCTATGATGTATCCAGGGTTTTAATTTAACTTTATGGGTTATATAGTGATGAGACAAGTAGAGGTGGAGTATAAGGGAATAAATATTTCTCTTTTTTCTTATTTATAGTGAGTCTTTGAAGCTCTGATATAGTTAATTGTCATTTACATCTTATGAAATAATGCAAATAGATGACTAATGCAAAATCAACATGTGGCCTCATACAATTTTTTCATGCAACTCTTGTCACTTGTTTAAGGTCTTTACACCTTAGCCATAAGAGAGGTCAGGACATCACCTTGGGGCACTTAGTTATTTTCACAGATAGCAATTACATCCTTGTGCTTCTGTCAGTGCCATTTCTCCTGAGAAGGATTGTTGATAAAATCTACACTGGGAGGGGAGTCCAGTTTTCTTGCCAAATTTAGCATTTGTTACATGGTTTGGTAACATGGTTTCAGTTTTTAGGTGTGTTTCATTGTTGTGGAGACATGCGGTGTTCACCTGCAAAAAAATCTGGTGGAAGAAGGTCAGGTGGCTGGTTGTCAGTGTTTGCTGTTCAGATGACTCTGGTTAATTCGAGGTTTATGTGATTTCTAGTCCTGTCCCCATTCTTTGCCCACCACCTGATGGCTCTCTTTTGTAGTTAATGGAGCTCATATGGCTACATTAACAAATACTGGAATTCATTGCCAAAAGGGATAAGCAACAGACATTTCTTTGTCATGCTTTTTGACAGAGGAAAAAAAAAAGAAAATAAAAAGTAATACCTGCTTTGGAGGATCTGGTCCTATGATACAGTATCATATACGGAAACACAGCATATTTTCAGATCCCATGGGTTTGCATTTAACTTTGGAAATAGTTTTTTCTTGGGTGGTGAGAACAAGGATACCTGTGTATTCAAATTACTATAACTAGGTCAATATTAGTATGAGCTGTCATATAGTAAATAGCTTCACCTGAAAAGTTCTATAAAATTTTAATAGAGCATTAGATATAGGGGAAAGTCTGAAGTATCGGTCTAGTGAGCTGTAGCACAAGTATTTGGGACATCTTTAGTGCTATATTTTTTTACGGTCTTTTCCCACTTGGTACTGTTTGACTAAGACCTGTTGTTAATAGGGTGTTTGTTTGCTGTGGGACATCCTAGAGATGAGATATTGCTTATACTTGTTCTTCAGTGCTTCTGCTTTTTTTTTCTCTGCTTTTACTTGCCAAAGTGTCTGAACACAAAATTAATAGCTTTTGTTATTGCTTGAATTGAAGTGCGATATTGGTTTAGAAGCTTGTTCATCAATATTTTATTATAAATCACTAGCAGGGTTTCGTAGAACTGAAAACAAACTTGTTTTTTTAAGATCAAGAATGCTTCTTCTATGTGGATATATATTAGCTTGAGACAGATAGATTTAGTATGGTAATTAAACTAATTAAGGCACAGCCATTTAAGAACTATTATTCATTTTTATTTGAGCAAATTAGCGTGTTTTTTGACTTTTTTATAAATGTCATTACCTAAAATCATAATTAATGATCTGATTACAGGACAATTATTTTGATTGAAATCCTCTTGCCAGAAGTCCCTATCTTGAGGCAGAGCAACTCTAAATCAAACAGAGCATCTCTCCATTAAGTAGAGCAGAGCCTTAGCAGAATTCTCAAGAGCTGTAACACGTATGTGCTATAAACAGGAGGAGACCAGTACCAGCCCTCTGTTTGGATGACAATTATAATTTGCTAGCATTGGCTGCTTAAACAGTTTAACAGCTTTACAGTGTAAGAGAAAATTAGTTTCCAGAATTTTTCAAGTATCCTGCATCTCCGATCAAGTGTTGATGGTTATGAGTTCAGTGCAACAGAACAGGGAACAGAGCAGTATTTCTTCCTCTAGAACTTGCCTTATTTGGCATTTAATTCTATGAGAGTGCCTGTAATTCTTCATTATAATTGAAATGGCTCATCCTCCCTCTCTTCCTTTCCCCCTCCCCCTGTCGCCTAGAAATCTGTATGATAATACTGTTCCTTAGGCATTGAGAGCTGAAGAATAGTAATTGTATTTGTAGTTCAGTGTTCACCAGTGACAAATTTTAACCTTTAAGAGTTCTTGGTTATTGTGATAGGTGAGCTGTGGTTTAAATACACAAAAGCAGCAGAATAATTTACCTCTCAAAGGAAGAGGATAGAGGCATTTTGCAACATGCACTTCATTCTCGATGATAGACACATCTTCCGTCTTTCATAGTCTTATCGTCTACTACACTACAGGGTCAAGCTGGTTTTCCCCAGTCTGCGTATCAGTCCTAAAAGAATATCCTCTCTGTGAGTAATTTCCTGAATTTGCAAACTTGAATGCTACCTGTCTGCCTAGACATGGCAATGTGTATGATTGCTTATGCAGAAATAGAATGCAAGGAGTAACATGCTACAAATAAATTCTCTTCATTGCAGTTACAGCCACTGCCTTAATGAACTCTTATCTGTATTATTTCTTACCTTTCAAAGGCTGCAAGACTGGGTTAGATTTAAATATTTATCTTTGTTATAAAAATTGTTCTGAACCTAATGTAGTCCATTTCCAGAGAATCACTGGGGCAGAATAATGAATAACATAATACAGAAGATGGAGTCAAAATGGATGTCAGTGAGAATGTTGCTTGCATAAGAGCAGAAAGATTATTCATTCTCTACTCATACACAAACATATTTGTCTTTGGAAAGGGTGATATATTTGGTTCTCATTATTTTCCTCAGGATGTAATGTGACATAAGTTTAAGAACAAGTCTGCACGTAGCACTTCTTGATGTAACAATCCAGATGATGGGAAGATGAACCTGAATATCTTACTTCCTGCAATTTGATCTGAATTTGTCCTACTGATTATGACTGTTTAAAAAAAATCTCAGAATATTCTCCAGCCACTCCTAAGATAAGTGTGCTATAATGCTGTAGTTATTTTTGCAATAAAAAACCTCACAATACTTTCACCTACTATAATGCAAGTAATTAAATGTCAAGTGTACAATAGTGAACACATACACTCTTTTTGCAACACTGAGGTTATGCGTCATGGTCTATGAATTAGATATCATTTGAGTTTGCTCAGAAATAGTCAGTTCTGTCAGGAATCTCAAGAGAATGCCCCAGCAATGTTTATTCTGTTAGAATGATTCTAGTCTCCTTCAGTTTTATCAGCTCTTGCCATTCTGACATATATTAAATTAACACCAGTTTAAAGACTCCATAGTTGACAGTGCAACTATTAGTAATGCCAGAAGAGGTGAGGTAGTGGTTTATCAACTTGGTTACTCTTATTATTGCTAAGTGGTATAAGTGCAATTCAAACCATGCAATTTTTAATTTCTGCAGAAAAAGAAATAAGTTTAAAATCGCCTAGAAGGTCTCTGTGGGGCATATTTTTCCTAGGTTTCAAAGAAATGTCAAAATGATTGAATTGTAGTTTCTCAAAAAAGCACTTAAAAAAAAAATTATGCTGAAAGGCCGGGCTTGATGAATAAACTTTGTATTTGTTGGATTTTACTGATACATAAACAGGTATAGAAAACTGACATCTCAAAGCAAGCCAACTTTTCACTAAAAAGATTATTTTCGATGACTAATACGTAGTAACTTCTGTGGAAAGAACACTACTGTTCAAAGGTTCAAAGTTATTTAAATGTCTAATAAAAAAAAAAGTATTTGTAACAAAAGGAAAGGGAGAAACAGGCCTAAAAAGTATTAAAATATTTGTCTTACACAGCTGCCTTCTTGTTAGTTGTATAGACATTTAATTAAAATGAAATAAAAATATTAAATTGAATTTTGTGAGCTCAGGAATTTTTTTTCATTGTATGTTTGCATTAACGCATCATAGAGATTTTGGCCCATAATGGTGACTTCTAGGCATTGCATGAATGTGCACAAATGCTAACATAATGTTATATTTTGTGTTTAATAAGTAGTTATTCTGGACCATTATAATCCAGAATCAGCTCAAGATCATTGTCTGGAATCCTGGGTAAAAAAAATGTAGTAGGGAGCTATTATTATTATTATAATCATACAAGTTATAGAGTATGATTCTGACACTTTCTGCTTTCTGAACTCTTGACTTTCTGATCTCTTAACTTCCTTTTCAACTTAACATTAATATTACTATTGTGGTAAGGAAATAATTTTTAGATAATAATTTTCAGGTGTTTATATTATATCTGTCAGTATGTTCAATGGGTGCTCACAAGCTATTTAGTCTCAACTCCCTTTTTCCTTAAGTAGTTATTTAAAGGGTGTATTTTATTTTCTTTTAAGTTATCTTCCTCTATTAATTGCTATTTAATCTGCTTTTGGTAGAGAAAGTGGATATAGGTGTTACCTTAAGACAACCATGTTTCAGACTCAAAAAATCATGTTTCTAAAAGAAATCAGAATGTCCAGAGAATTACTGTGTAGACAGATTATGTTGACAAATTTGTTCCCGTATGTATCTGTAAACTTTAAACCAAGTTTAGCAAAAATGAGATGTTCTTCATCCATTTGTTATTATGGTTTAGGAAAACAACACAGCTGTTGTGTATATATGAGGTGAGATAGATACAGAGCTAGAAATTATCCATGAACTCTTGACATTTCAGCTTCAGCATCACAGAATCATTGATCTTATATTGAAATATATGGAAGTGAAGCTGCCACTTTCCAGAACTGTGCAATTGAGTAAAAAGTGAGATTACTCGTCCAGAGCTTTTGGTATTAATGTGAACAGAATTGTCTTTATCCTTTTTTTTACAGTATCTTAAAATTCTGAGGTTTTTTGCCAACATTTTCTTTCATACAAGAAACCACATGTAGTGTAGCATAGTAAACCTGTTCTAGACAGTGCAGTGTTTTTTAACTTTTGACACCTTTCTGTACTTCTAATGGCAGTCCTGGAAAAGTACTGCCATCAGTTTACTACTGAACTACACTGGCATGATCCTGTGGTCACTGATAATGTTTATTTTTAGTACAGTCACTAAAGTAGTCTCAATATGCTAGCTACCATTATTCTAGATGATTACCAGGCATGGTTTGGATTTTTCAGAGGTCAAGAAAGGGCACTGTGATAAAACCACCTTATTTTGAAGGGGAAAATTCACCTTAACGCCTTACATGCAATGAGTTTTATATACCTGTGTTGGCTTCAATCATGTTTTATGGTTAAGCTGACAGAAGACTAGTGAACGTATACCTGTACATTTGTACAAATCAGCCATCATATTTATGTTATTGAGCAGGAACTAATAACACATGTTCTAAAAACCTTATCCTAGCTTTTTTTTTAGCAAGGGGGGATTTTGTCATCATGGCACAAGGTCTTCTTACAGGTGTGTTTTATGCAAGCATAATTTCCATGTTTATATATAGATATGAAACTTAGAACCAGATTTGATTTCTAATCCATGCATTTTTCATGGTGAAACACAATTTTTGTGGTGTTTAAGCAATTTATATGATACTCCACAGAAGATGGGAATTATATTGCAAATTGTAACCAAAACCAAAGAAAAAAAAATTGGTTTGTAACACCTTATAAATTCAAAGAAAACCACACAAACATATCACTAATGAAATGATTTTTTATTATTAAATAAATGTAAGACTGAAGCTGAATAACAGCGGAATATTTACTAATATTTCCAATATACTCTGGAAAACTTATCTTAATAGATGTTACTATATGTTATTACTTTTTGTATACATCTTTGAAACAAAAGAATGAAACCATGACCCATCTGAAATCAGGAAAATAATGCCATGATAGTACATTTAGCATTCAGTGGATTTTCTCTTTCGTTAAAGTACCTATTGGTTTTGCACAAATAATTTCAATTTCATTCTGGTACTGTATTAAAAAAAGAGCAGGATATTTAGACCTTTTATTTGGTCTTTGGATATTTAAACCTTTTATTAGGGGAGGATTCTTTTTTTTTTTTTTTTTCCCCAGAAACTATATAATCTCAGAGCAGGCTCAGTGCTGTTTACCTACTCAGTTGCTTATCAGAAACAAAAAATTCATTTTAAGATGAAAACATCAAAAGTTTCAACCAAATAGTCTTGTAGTCTTGGTTTACATATAATAGCTATGAATGTAGTAAGCTCTTCGCACAGAATACCTGTATTCTCAGATTTTAAGACTAAGATTTTTATTATGGTAATGAATTTATAGGAACAATTGGGAAGATTAGCCCTGAGGTTTCCATGACTCCTTCTTTTGTCTTTTTAAGGGACAGATTGTGCCATGCCAGGCAATTCCAGAGCTGCATTAACATAGGAGCAAAGCTAAAGACAATGCTTCATCTCCTCTGAAGAATACAAGTTAAAGTATAGTCTTTGTATCCAAGCAACAATCCTGCTTGCTGCTGAAGGAGGATATCATCTCTCATGCCTAACTGTCCCTTTAACGGGAGTGAACCCCTGGAGGCACTTGGATGAAGACTTGTCTGTGCTCAGGGGCTGCCATTCTGCAAAGTTTCAAACATAGTGCCTTATTTCCTTAGTTTAACACAATTCTCCAAACAATCATAGGAGAATTGAACTAGCTCAGTAAAGAACTGCATTCTCATCAGCTATTTAGATTAATACTATGTCAATCCCTTCTTCATTCAAAACAGTTAGGAGTTCTTCTGAAGTCAGCGTAGAAATCATGACAAACAGATATGGTTACTGCCATACAGAGTTCTCTGCTGAGAACCAAAACTAATTCAGTCTGAAGGACAACCCTACAGCTCTGCAGGCGTTGACAGACTAATGCAGTGGATGCTTCCGCAACATCAATACTGTACATTTTGATAAATTATTGAGATTACTTCAGGAAGAATAGCAATAAAAACATACCACTGAGAATGAGAAATCATCTTTGTAAAGTTTCCATCTTTTTAAAATTTTGAAGAGGAAGAATTTTGTGCATCAGTGCATCTTCTGGTCATCATTGTTCCTATGAGCTTGAGATAGACAAAATGCTGTTCTTTATAATGTAAGAATCATGGAATGGAGACAAAACCATTTAAGACAGGCTAAGAGTATTGCCAAGTTTTTGAAAAATGAAATGGAAACTGTGGCTTAATAGTTACAAAGTGAAAGAGTGAGCACACAGTTGTTTTATGTGGATTATGCATTGAAAGAACGCTCTTTGATATTAAAATGTTTTTAATCCTAGAAGTGGTAGTCATTGTGCTCTTCAATGTTGACTTTTCAAAGTTATGAAAACCTACTTTAGAAAGCAAATTTTGTATTAAAACTCGAAGTTCCTTTTAGATTATGAGCAGACGGCAAATTAGTGAAAGGTGATAATTTTCCTCACTGAGGAAAGATGGAGACTTACTGGTGCAAACAGAGAAAAATGTTCTCATTGACAAACTTTCTAGCTTTACTTTGGGACCTGGGCATAACTGCAGGGTTCATATGAGATTTTAATTAATAGTGAGGGCAGATACTTGGCATTTTCTTTCTCTGAGTTTTGAGAGGACAGGGTACTAGAGTCTCTCATTCTCACTGATCAAAAACATGGTTACCTAACCTATGTATTATGTTGAGGACAAGTTTTACTAATTCCTAGAATGTAGATTTATCTGATTTTTGCTTTAATATCTGAAGAATAACTTGATATGATAACTCTCTTTAAGCAAGTAATTACATTCAGTGCTATGCTCTTGCAGTGAGAAAGGTGTCTGCATGCAAACCACTGTCTGAAATGAGAACAAGCTAAGGAACAGATGTCTTATTTGTGTATCCATTTCCCCAGCAACAAGTTGCATGTAATACTGTTAATTAAACCACAAATGTCTGTAATTGTCTAAGAGCTAATGTATCTATCTTTACAAGCTATATAATCAAGGATAAAATCAAGATCTGTAAGATGTACTAATCTTTCTTTCATTTTTCTACTATGAAAATATCTCTTGGGAGAGCAGCAGCCTTGAAAGGTAAGTCTGAAAGATAAGGAGTTGGTTTGCTTTCTGTGGTTGCTGAGCCAGTCTGAACACCTGCTCTGCTCTTGTGTAATTTCACTGCATACAGCTTCAAATAGTGTTTAATGATCACCCGCAGCATTTGTAATAAAAACTGAATAAAAGCTCCATACAGAGAAAATAAATGCATCTCTAGTGAGCTTGAGTGTTGACTTGAGAAATAGAAGAAAACATAGGTCTTCAATATTAAATAAGACTTTCTCACTGAACTAGAGGTAGACAATTGATCTTCAGTTCTGTGGCCAAAGAAGAAATACAGGGAAGACTGTTTTTATTTTGCTGGGACTCACAAAGCAAATCTAATTCAAGAATGAACAGCAGCCACAGCAAAACAAAACAAACAAGCAAAGTCTTTTTCAGGAATTAATTTAGCAAAAAGACTGCATCAGGCTCTTCTATATGGGAACCTTGTGCAGGTTATCTGGGCTTTGCAGGCCCTGAGCTCTAATGTCACAATGGCCAGGCTTAAAAAACAGCTAAGTCTTGGTCTAAAAGAGTCCAAGAGGAGGAGTACCAGTACAGATAGTGTGACCTGCTTACCTTGTGACAGGTTGTGCACCTGTGTAAAATTCAGTGATTCTACTGATTTCAATACAGCAATTCCATTCACAGCATTGAGACCCTGTGCTTTATTTGCACTGACAGTCAGTTCCTGTAATTAGTTCAGAGTTTTTGTTTGAGCTTGATGTTTACTTCAAAATCACTTGAGAAAATGGATGATATTTTTTTCACAGTGGATGGCCTTGAATAGCAATGGGTTAGAGCTAGGGAGTGGTTTTCCAATAAGGAGTTCAGGGGAGAGGGAAGATTACTGTTGTGTTATAATTCTCCTCAAAATCATTTCGGCTTGTTGAGTTTGACTGGCTTGGTTTTGTATCACAAAACACTTGCCTAGATATCTCATAAATATTTAGATTGCTTAAATGTGGTTTCAACAAAATATTTTTAAATCTAAATGTTTCATGTCCCATGGTCGAAAACAGTTTTATTTCTAAATTTGAAAGCTATGATAGTACTACACCACCAGTATTTAAAGAAATTTAGTCCTAACTGCAACACTCAATACCTGCCGGTATAAATAATGGATGATGTAATGAAAAGTAGATGTGAAAGGAGACTCCATTCCTATATCAAATTCAATTGAATGGCATCTGAAAGCTTTAAGTGTCTTACTGTCTTTAGCAAAAGAATATGTTTCTTTTTCTTCAGTTAGAATTTGCTGAACACAATTTTGGTCTTAAATAAAAGGACTATCTTCAAACAACCATGTTTGATTTTTGCTGATGACCTTTATAAGGCTCCCTTCCCCCAACAGCAATGACAACATAAGACACTGAAAGATTTTGTTCATAGTAGAAAGCTAAGGTTGTGCTAAATCTCTGCTGAGTCTGGTAATATGTATTTCAAATCCCATTAATTAAATGCCTTCAGCAAAACCAATTTGCCTTGTTGGAGTTTCTGCTAGTCTATCTTAAATGTCATCAACATACAGAAGAGACCTCTGGGCTTTTTGTGCTGCTGCAGCATGCAGATTGTGCAGTGTATTGTGGAAGGGCACTGTCTCACCACAGTACCATCTGCTTGAAAGTGCAGGGGGAAATGCTGAACACTTCCCTGAGTTTCATGCCATAAAAACTGTGAATAGGAGCTCATTAGCCTACAGCAGTTCCCATTGTAATCACATTATATTCATGCAGAGAAAATTGCCTGCCTGAACAGTAAGTCCTTCATATTGTTTAACACTGGTTGGATGCTTCCTGCCATTTCTGCAACACAGATCTCTTCAATTGTTTCCACTACAGGAGAAATATTTTGTAGATTTTCAACCCAAAGAACATTCTGCAATGTTTAATGGAAGTTAGCACTTTAGAGAAACAGTCTAAAAAAGAGCAGTTTCTTTGCTTTCTGACATTATCACACTTTTAGTTTATTGAAATAATTTTCTTGGAGGAAAAGGTAAATGATCTTGGTAAAAAGAGAAAACCCGTATTTCATATATCAGAAAGATAATCTGAATATTTGTAAGGGGTAATTAAATAGATTACCGACTCTCTGAAAAATTACTCCAGTACATTTTTTCCCTTGAGTTGCATAATTCTTGTAATTCAAAAACTTTTGACCTTAATAATATGTGCAAAAAGAGGTAAGAAAATGATGCTCTATGAATTAGAGTTTCATCCTGATGAAGGCTAAATAGAAGTGGTGCATGGAGAGAAGCTTTTATGCTTCAAAGTGTTATCCGCTATTGTCCATAGAGCTGTGCTGGTTTGTTCTAATTATAAGTTTCAAACAGAATTATGCTACTGCTTGTATAGGTTTGGGATGGAAAGGCCCCCCAAACTATTGCCCTACTGGCAGTAAATATCAATGGATGAGAAGTTATAATAGTCTAATACAACAACATTAGTCCATTTTTTCTCTTTAAAACCTCAGCCTTCCTATTTCTTTTGCTGTGCTGTGTGTGAGCTAAGGATAGGCATTGTGAAGCATAGTTTGCTGTACTGTGTTTAGCCGTATGTACACTACTATGTTGCAGGGAGGTAAATTCAGTTGTGTATTTCTTGCATGTCAGCTATTCCATGCTAACTCTCTTTCTTTATACTTTTTTGTAAATTCAGCTAGCACAAACAGCTAGTGGTTTGTATATTTTGTTTAACTGGGGTCATCAAGATGCAAATATGTAGAATGCTTCACAGCCTCTGAGCTCTTTCACATTTGTAATGAAAAATAATTACCATGTAACCTGCACTCAGTGTTACCAAACGGGAAGATTAATGTTCTCCATTGTTTTATATTTTTCCCCTCCCTCTTTGTATCTGTCTCAGTTATGACTGAACTGATACAAGAAAACTCTTCTGTGACCTTGCAGAATCAAACATAGTGATGGTGGTATCAAATGTCATGGCTGTGGTGATGGTATACAAGAAAAAATAAGTACTTTCATTTTGTTTCCTGATATGCTCATACTCAACACCATGCTCTGGTATGTTTAACATCAGTCTTTGCTTTAGTTCTATGCTTTATCAGTGAACCTAGTTACAGAGAGAAAAATTCTTGCCTTACTAAAGTGAAAGGGAGTTTTTATATTTTTTCATTTGAGTCAGAGACTGAACGTCAGTAATCTGATTATTGTGCAACTTTGCTTATATTTAATTTTTTTGGTATAACCTAAAGAATATGAAGAACTAGAAAATATTTAGAGCAGCCTTTGGGCTAGGTATTGTACTTCACTTGAGCTACAGGTGAAGTCCAAAACTTTTGTTGTCTTTTGGTGTTATGAGAAACACAGGGAACCATTTGACCTATATATTTTTTCTACTGCCTCTGTGCCCTAAAGTGTTATATCCATGTAATTCCTCCTGACAAACATTTTGGATTGGCTGGAAACAACCTTGGAACTTCATGTGGAAGAATTGCCACCAGCTGGACACTGGATGCATCTAGGGATCCCATGCATCTCTTACCTGGACCACTGGGGCAGAACAGAGCTGGAAAAGCTTTTATCTCCATTAAAAGCTACTGTGTTGTTTTTTGATTTTGTTTATTTCAAGTGAAACCCAATGAGACTCATCTACCCCTTGGCTTTGAACTTTATGTGCAAGTTTGGTATCTAAGGTACAAGTTTAATGGAAATACCTGTTGTCTTCTTATACCCCCCAATTTTGTCACACGTTAAGAAAGTGAACCTACTTTAGCCTATGTTGTCTATGGGGATTCTCTTAGAGGTTCCTCAATATTAAGATTTTTTAAAAGGTTTTTTGAATCTGTTTCACCTCAGTGGTATGATTAAACTCTAAAACCCAAATTAATGCTTTTCCAACTTGTATTTGAAAGCAGAATTCTGGACTGTTAGAGGTTATTTATGAGTCATTTTAGTGGTTAAAAACGTTTTTACTAGTTAATTTCTTTTTTTTTTAGGAAAATAACTATAGTCTTCGATTAATCTTTGATTTACTGTAACAAACTAAAGGTAAAGAACATGTTGTAATTCCTAAGTGCCCACTTCCTACCCTATTTGTTTTATTTTAGGAGATGTGCTACTTTTCGCAGCACTTCGTGCATTAAAATTATTTACAGTATCAGTATGGTTAATTATAATATAAAAATATTATTGGTTGTGGGGAAGGACAGAAAAATCTACAAATAGTTAAATGTTTGGAATAAATATGCCATTTTCTTTAATGCTTAAACACTTCTAATCTGTGATCTCCCTTCATTAAATCTGTGAAATTGCTGTAGTCATCATTTGTGGGCATACGTGTTAATCTTGATTATATGATAAATGGGGATGTGAGTTTTAATCACCATATAATTAAGGAAACAATCATAATCTCATGAGAGATAGTAAATACAAATTAAACTGTTGAAGTCTTAATTGTGAGTGCTAATGGACTGAAATGTGATTTAAGCATGGCCCAGATAAGAACTGAAGATTTCTGAGACTGTATTTTTGAAGGTTGAGAGTTTTCCTTGTATAGACTCAAAATAACCTAATTCAGTTATTCAGCAAACACTAGGACAATTTCTTCCTGTGTTTTGGTGGTGTTCCAAAGGACTTTCTAGGGAAATCTCTGGAATAGATATATTCAGGGAGAATATGCATATGAAAAGATAGTTCTTATTTGAGATAAATCTCACAATTTTGCTATCTGATAAAATGAACAAATGTCTTATTAAGAAGGTGTAAGACAAGGTGCTTCAAACTCTGTAAGCTATCTTTTGTTTCCCTTCATTTTCCATGCAGACTTCTGCCAGAAGTTTGGATTTGTAACAATATGTGGAAGGATGGCTCTGAGGATCTTTAAGATGTATTCACCATAGAAGTCTGCAAGTACTTCAGTTTCATGCTGACTTTTGATATATCACTGTTTCATCAATAAAATTTCAAATTCTGCTCTCATTCGCCATGCTGCTTTCACTTCTTCTTATCTTAGTGTCCTCAGAAAACTTTCAGAGTGTATTCATTATTCCATCACCTGCACCATCAACGTGTGAGAAAGCACTGGCACTGGGGTTGCTCAAGTTGACCTTTTGCAGACCTCTCTTGGAATGACAGCCCAGTTGACAGTTCATGTTTGTTAATTGCCTTTGGAGGGTTTTGTTTTGGCTTGGTTTTGCATTTGCTTTTTTAAACATTTTTACACTGTCTTTATGATAAATTAGCTAGATGCACCTTTACTAGTTATCTTCGAGCACGCTACTGAGACAGTGTCCAAGTAGTATAGAAGAAAGATATATGAAGGTACTGGTTGGTAGGATCTTGCAGTCTCATCGTAGCTAGCTCTTGATATATTTATCTGCAAGAATTGTGAAGTGGCCTTTTTTCTTTAAGTATCAGATTTTCAGGTTACTGTTCACTTCAAAGATTTATTTTCTTGTTTCTATCTTGTCTATTAAATTAATTTCTTATTTTAGAAGTAAAACCAATTATGTTTTTATTTAATTTTCTTCATTCCATACTCTTTTCAAGCAATCTCATACAGGGTTTTTTTCTGTGTTTGTTTTGTTTTACAGAACACAATTTTATTTGCTATAAGAAAGTCAGTTCATAGATAGAAAACTGAAACCTTTTTATGCCTCTAGCAATGAATTAATTTTGCCGAGGCATCTTTACATTGAATTAGTTTGCAGATGGTCCTCTTATCTGATTAAAACCTCAGGGTTCAGCATGCCAACTGACCTCTGCAACTTTAAATTTTTTGTTCTTTTTCTTTGTTTTAAATGAATTTATTTATCAGTTCTAATGTCCAGGGGTTTATCCATGAAGCTTTTAAGCTTATTAGGAACCTGCCATCTGGATCAGCACATAAGCAAAAGCTTCTCAGAGGTATCTGTTATAATTATAACATTTTTGTTTAGATGTGTGTACTTAAAAATATATTTCTTCTCATCAAGGTTTAGAAGTCAACTTTAATTTCACTCCTTTCAACTATGATTTTCTTGTAATATTACAATTTATTCCTCTTTTCCCTTTAATAAAATCTTTGTTTTCATGTTGGATTAAATAATTCTGAAATAATCTGATTATGAATATGTAATTTAAAGCAGAAATTGATCTTTCAGTCAAATATGCATATACTGTGAATTAAAAATTAAGGAGGCAAGATATATAATCTAAATGAGAGCAAATTATATATTTAGAGGGTAAATGTTAATCTTGATTTCTATGGCACACATGGACAGATAACAAAACACAATCTCATCAAGTTTGACTTGTTACTGTTATGTAAACGACATACTTCACATTGCTACTATATATTTTTCCATTGAGTATAACTTTGATATATATTAAGCATAGGTGATTAAGCTTAATAAACCTGTACTGTTCTTCAGATTAATCTTATTTACTGTAATTGGTATAACATTGCTACTTATCATATTATTCATCCAAAACGATATTTTAAAATGAGTTAATTTTAGCAATTTTTGCAATTTAAAAGAAAACATACAAATGTATTATATTTTTTTCAATTATTTCTTTAAATGAAGAATGTTGGTTTACTGTTCAAAATGCATTTATAAAAACAATTATGTTACAAATGTGAAACACACACTAGTGTGAAGTTATTAAAAGAAAACATTAAATCAAGTTTATTTGAACTATTTTATTTTGTGAATTCAGTGAAAATCTTTCATTTGGGTTTTTTTTTCCTAGCAATTAGACTTTTTCCCTTTGTAATATCAGCATTTCTCACAAGATGGTAAAAGCATTTCTCATCCAAGAATGCTATTTGAAAATGACATAGGATACATACTGAGAGGCCACAATTTAGCAATACATCTGTTTACAATCTCCTTCCACATGATCCAACACCATGTAGAAACACCCAGATTTACTTGGAGCGACACTGGTACACCTACATATCCTAGTGCTGCTTTGCTCACATATGATAACCCTACAGCTTGAAAACCAAATGACTGTGTTAATCTGGAATTGGCCCCAGATATGTTGATATTGATTCTTCTGGCTCAGGAATGACTTTGAAACACTTTGTACTGTGTAGAGTGGAAATATCATTTATGTCTTTAAACTATTGTAACATATATCAGTGACAAAGGGATTCACCTGACGTCAGTGTGGCCTGTTGCTCTTTCTCTCCTGAGTCTGCCCACAACTCATAGAATCATAGAATCATAGACTGGTTTGCCTTGGAAGGGACCTTAAAGATCATCTAGTGGTGGGATGGCAGGGTTAGGTTAAAGCTTGGACTCGATGATCTCAAAGGTCTTTTCCAACCAAAGCGATTCTATGATTCTATGATTCTAGTTCCAACCCACCCACCATGGGCAGGGACACCTTCCACTAGACCAGGTTGCTCAAAGCCCCATCCAGCCTGCCCTTGAATACTTCCAGGGATGGGGCATCCACTTCTGGGCCGCTGTGCTGTTTCCACATTAAATCTTTGCACCTTCAAGACCATGTTGTTGTCATGGCTGGAGGAATTTAAAACTCACAGATTGTATTAATGGCTTCATTCTTTTTTTTAGGGATTGCTGGAAGACCGTGTCATGTTTATGTCTAAGTATTTTACCAAAGGCTCAGCTTTACTGTAAAAAAAAAAACAAAAACAAACTAGTCTTTGTATATGCAGCCCATGAGAAACAAAATAAAAGTTACGCAGCTAATATATCTGGGGTCAATTTATAAGTTAACTATTTCAAACATGATGCTTAATCTTTAGTGATACTGTGAGTTAAGCAGGAATTTAACCATCATTCAATACTGTCAAATGTGATTTATTTATAAGACCATTTGGGGAATATTTTATTAATATTATAGCCTCATTTAGGATGTTAAATATCCCATATTAATCTTTTAATGATTTGCTAATAACTGTATTATGGAGCTGAAATATCTGTTTCTTGGCTAACACATTACCTTGTTTTCAAAACCCTCTTTTTGGTAGTCCCTCAACACAAGTTGATCACCAGTGTTCTCCAGGCTGTGTTTTGCTCAAAATAGAGATGGTTCAGAACAAAACCTGGTAAGTTTGATAAAAATCTGGAACTGGTTCAAAGCTCAGGGGCCCCTTTTTTGGTCTGTCTGGAAAGCTGTTAATATAAATTCAGAGGATCATATGGTGCTTGGAAGCTAGATTCTAGTAGTGTCTAAAGTAAATCCCAAATTTATTAGACTTGTGTTAAAGACAGATTCTAGAAATTATTCCAGCTTCTGGCAAACTTGGAAGCTCCTGCCAGCCCCCTCTAGGTAACATGAGAGAGACCATAGAATCTATAGCACCAGGCTCTGTGTTACTACAGGATTTCTCCATCCCTGAGGAATTATCCACAGGAAAATTCAGTATAACTGATGCCAGTACTCCAGTGGATGAAAGCCATAGCATTCATATTATTTCAGTTCTTCAAATTATGAAGGTGATTATCACTTACATGTAGATGTAAGCAATGCTAAAACATCTAGAGTATAAAGCATGGCTTATCTTAAAAGTTTCAGTGTTTATTTTCTCTTCTTCTTATTTACTTAGAATTGGTACTTCACATGAAATCCTATTATTTTTAAAAATAATAAAAAAAATGCATCCACTAGAATTCTTCTTAGATCATAATAGGTTATATATAATATTATTAAGTTATGAATGATCAATAATCCTAAAACAAAAATACAAAAAAGCTAATATAAAAATAATGCTACTAACTCTTATTTATGCACCATTTTTACTTATTGTATCTTTACAAATAGTTCATACTAAAGACATTAAAACTTTACTATGCAATCCACCTGTGGAGAATTTCCTTTTATTGTAGCAAATTCCTATTTTTTTTATTTTTGTTTGCAAGCAGTCTCCCTGTTGTTATTTTTAGTTGCTCTGTTCACGTATTCTTTGGTTTTGTGAACTATTAATCTTCTGAAACAGCCTGTCAATATCTCTGAACAGAATTTCTTTGCATAAACCCTCATACATGCTAACAGATCTTTTGTCCTATATAATCCCTTCAATGATCTGATTATTAATTTTTTGATATTATTTAATGAAATCCTCAGAGCTGCTTGGAGGCAAGTCCAGCAGCACTCATAAGCACCACACTGACTATGGTATCCTATGAAAATATGGAAAAAAACCCCACCAAATTGAAGTCATTTGGAATAGATGTAGTTGCAGCAATTAAAAGGGTCCACACCCACTCCTTTAAATTTGGCTAACTTTACAACACAGGGAATCCTTGGTTTTCACTTTGTCCTTCTCAGACAGATTGTTCAGCATCTGGCAATATTTGTTAAGTCAAAATGTTACTCAGCTACAGTGATGAAATTGAATTACTCGGTTGGATAAAAAATATCTGTCAATCATACAATATATGAAATTTACAGGAACTGTTGTTCTGTTCAAAAATGTTTTACAAGCTACATGCATATTACTGAAATCCAGTTTGCATATAATATAGGGTAGCATCATAGATGGTTTCAGCAAGCTCCACAAATCAAGCAATTGCTTCTTACACAAAATTATCCAACACTTGTTATAATTTTCATCCATAGTACTATGATATTTACCCAAAGTATAGAAAGGCTTTCACACTGATAACAAGTACAATTCTTCTGATAAGTACTATACGTCCCACTTCAGCAAATGTTTTCACAACATTCTTGTGAAATCAGAAACAATTTATTTTTTGGGGGTGGGTGCAGAGATGGTTATCAGTTGCAAGTTGAATGCAGATGAGATAATTTTAATTAAATTCAGATGTTCATTCTGTGAAACCTTCCATCTGATCTACATTTTTTCTGGACCCACGCGCATTTTCAGAGAAGATGTTTGTGCCAAGTGAATCTTTCTGAGAGTTCATCTGCAATGACATGTCCTTAGCCCTACTGTCACAATTAGGGTTTTCCCACTAACTTCACTGAAACTAAATGAGCATTTTCAAGCAGTGAAGATGGACTAGAGATCTCTCTTCATCTAGTTTACAACTGTTTACATCTACCAATGACCAGCTTAATTAACCACTGGTCATAAAGTATCCCTCAGTGTTTTACAAGTTGAGATATCCTGTGCAATATATAATTTTATTTAAAAATATACACACACACACGCATGTATGTATTGTTACCATATATCACTATTTACATTTCTACAGCTGGAACTTTATTTGTGACAGTGAAAAATTCAGAAATCTATGCACTATGTATAGGCATTCTGGATTACAGAAGGTGCAAGAAAAATGAGGACCAATATGTGTATCTTGACAGCTCTTGATTGGTCTCTTTCAAAAGGTGATGGCTTAAATGCCCTTACAGTAAAGCAGAGCATATCACTCTATGCATAAAAGAAAAAGGGCACAAATGTTACTATTTGAACTCACTAATAATGACACCCAGCTGAGTCCATCACAAAAGTTCATCTCCTCTCCAATCAGCAACTTTGATTTCCCTTTACCTGTTCTTCCTTGTTGTAAGTTGCTTTCCTTCCAGATTAGAGCAATTTTTGCTCTAATTTAAAGCGTTATGTCCAAATTTCTTGTCAAAATACACCTGAAGGTAACACTTATGCTGTTTATGGCCAAAGAGGGAAGGGAAGGAATTCTCTTACCTCACTGTTGTTCCTGGTGTGCTCCTTTTACTGAACAGTACACATCATTGCTTTATTCCACTCCTTACTAACAACCATATTAGCAAAAGTTGCAAGGTCTGAACTGTTGTGTAGTAACTTCCTGCAAAAGTCTTTGAGTAACACACTAAAATAGTACACTATTCTTGCAAGATTAGCAGCATATAGAAAAACTTTTATGTTTAAATGCTTTAAAGTTTTAACTCTTGAATTTATGAACTAAAAAAATCCAATATGTGCCTCATTATCTCTAATACAGTATGTAGTACAAAGTAATATTATTATACAGACCATTTTCATAATCTAGATCAGCACACATTGTGTCAGCAGTAAGATTTTTAAGCTAGAATTCCGCATTAAAAGCCTATTGACTTAATTAGAGCGTTCTGCCAACAGTCAAAAACTATGGCAATGACCAAGGTCACCTCCAGTCAAGAGAAAGCTAGGTGAATCCCATAAGTTCTGAAGGGGGGTGTGTTTCTAGCAATGCAGTAGCCCTGAAAACCAGCTTGTGCCTTTGTAGTGATTCGGATTTTCTCTTGCCATATAAATTTAGAGACATCATCTGAAACATCCAACCAGGTGGGAGAACGGTTTGTGGCCAGCTAGACAGAAATGCACATACAACAGTGAACTGTGAAGACTGTAAAGAGAAGACCTGAAGGGATTCTGCCCTTAGGCTTTAGCGTAAGGCTCACATTCCTACATGTAATCACAGCATGTCTGATTCCCTCATCACATGAACTAAGAGCACATGTGGAAATTAAAAAGACAAGAAAGATTGTGAGACCTTGTCAGGCAAACAGTACTTGATTGGTTTTGCACATCTGTATTCTGCTATCAATTGTCTTAATTATATAGAATCATAGAATCATCTAGGTTGGAAAAGACCTTTAAGATCATGAAGTCCAACTGTTAACCTAACACTGCCATCCCACCACTAAAACATATCCCTAAGGGCCTTTTGGAAATATACTTTTTGATAGCTGCATTTCATATTTTTTATAATTCTGTACCAAGTCTATTAAAGAGCTGTCACATTTGCCTATTTTTAGTTGGAACCAGTATTAGCCACAAAATACATATTTCTTTATATAGATATAGTGGGATCTAGTGTTTTATCTTTGTGTTTGTGAACAAAATTTCAAAGCTTGCATTATCTGCTCACCTGGGAAAACTTATGACCTGGAAATAAGTCCAACCTCAAACCTCTATTAAATAAATAAAATCATAATGCTGATAAAAATAATATCAAAGCTCTCAGGTCAGCCAAAAATTATACTCTAGCTTATATTTTTGATGGAAAAGAAATAAAAATTACATACAAAACTAAGCCATTTTGATACCTCTTGCTTTTAATGGACTATAAAATTTAATTTATGTACTTTAAAAGGCAATCTCCCCATTACATTGACAATAACATGAACATTGAGGTGACTGTCCATTTATTCTAGAGGTTATAAGAAGTTCAGATTCACCATTCTAAAGAACATCTCATTTGATAAAAATGTTTCTTTTTTTCCCAATGAATTATGGTGATTTATGTGTTGTACTTTTCTGGGAAGAGCTACTGTTCACTGGAGACTTGGTTGAGCTCAAAAAAATAAATTTAATTTAGCACTGAATATGATTGATGTAGCCCAATGTCCACTAGATAGGAATTGAGAGAAGGAAACCCATTTTTTTCAAAAGTATTAGGAATGCACCTGGGAACATTAGACACAGGGCTGTAAACCCTGTACTATTGCAGCAGATAATATTCCCTAGCACAAGGGAAAATACAGTTGTCCTATGTATGTACAAATGCATCCTTAATAACGGCATATCCACATGTAGCAGGTCAATTTGAATGTTTACTTTACCATGTTGGTTAGGAACTAATTGCCTTCAGAAAATGCGTATTTTTGTCCCTTCAAAAGAATTATACTAGAGATGAGGTACCAATGAAAAGCTTGTCTTGAGTAGCCTATGAAGCTTAACATACGAGAGATTCTATTTGGAAATAGTTCCTCTAGCTGTGGACTCCTACTTTCTTTTCAAATAGGTATTGGTTGCCGGTAAACTTGGCTGAGCACAGACCATGCAGTGATTTCCATCTAAAACATTTGCTGCAAACACGTTTCCTCTCTGCAGAAATCAGAGAAGGGAAGAAAATGTGGAGGAACACATCTTTTTGAGGCTTTGATATGGAGAGAGAAAACCATGGGAGAAGGCACTATGATGTAAAACCTGATTTCTACACTTATGTTCATTATGCATGTTCCTATTAATATTCTTTCATGCTTTGCCTCAGCACTGCTCCAGGAATATAACTAAAGGTGCAGTCTTGTAGTGTCTTCCCATCTCCACGTCCTCATCCAGTATCCTGCCCATGCATGTGCAGTAATCTGTCTTCACAAATATCAGTTCTGCTGTAACCAAAGGGTCCTCTACTGGGGTTTTTTTTGGCAGTAGATGCGTTGCAGATACATCTTATGTATTTTCATAATTCCCAAAGTAAGACTGTCAGGGTTTTATTAGGAAAGAGAGAAGCATCTTAGCCTGCAGCCTGCTGTGAAAATTACTAGATATACTTCCCTAGATCTAAATTACCCTCCATCTCAATAAGATAATTTCTCTGTCTGTTAACTGGGTTAACACAAAGAAACACAAGATAATAAAATATAAAATGAATATAGAAGTTCTTAAAACACTTTATACTAAATGGATGTTGCATGTATTTTGAGGTGTTTGGAGTGAGGTTAATAAATTCCAGCTCCATTTGCCACAGGACATTGATGTAAAAACAAGAATATTGGTTTTGGTGGGACAGAATTGTGTTAAATATAAATACACATTTCCATTTGTTTTGGAGATTGTGTAGCAAAAAATACAATCAATGAGAGTCGTTAACAACTCTGTAAATACACTGTACCAGACTGGATGGTTGGAAGTTGTGTTCAAATGGATTCAGAAGATGAGAAATGATGACGGTTCAGAATTTTACAGTTGAATTCAACTAGTATATCTTGAAAGAGCCTTTGCTTTTCATAAGAAGCACAACATTAAAGGGTTTTTCCAAGTATTTTAGAGGTTTTTTTCCAAATGTATGAAGTTAAAAGCAGATATGCAATACTTTTTTTCAGCTGCAGAGTTCTTGGATAAAATAGGGGCAGAAATGCTGAACAGCAATTTTTATTTAAGGACTAGAAAAAAAAATCAGGGAGGGAGGGGCTTTTGCATGGCTAACCCTTCAGGTGAGTTAATATGGATCCCAATCTGAGGGAGAAATTGCTTGCCAGACCAGAGTAAATTATAAACAGCTCCCTGCTCAGTGTGATACATTCTGTTTGATACTGTAAAACTCCTCCTATACATTAAGCACAGTTTAGATGCCCCTTCAGGAAGCTGTTACAGGATTGGAGACTCCGCATGTTTGGGGCCATGGCGAAGTCCCTTCTGTTATTCTTAAAAGTCAGGAGTCCAGCCTTTACATTCAGTATGCTGCATACATGTCCTCCATGTGTCAGAGCTGAGACATGGTGCTCCCCTGCTTCCCCTTTTCCCCAGAGAGAGCTGTGGCTGCATGCCTCTTCTAACCATTTCAGTTCACAAAATAAAAAAGCAGGCATTGCTCTGTCACTTCATGTCAGCAGTAAATCCGGACCTATCTGCATATCCCTCCCTTGTGATGAATCTAAGCTTTCTAAAGCATTTTTAAGCTTTTTAAAAAAATGTGCAAGTATTCCAAGCATTTTACAGCTATTTAATTAGTCAGATGGATTGGTTTTTTTAGTCGTGTATTGTATCTGCCTGGTTTTCTCAGAACTTGGCCACTAGCAGCTTTCACTCCAGACTGGTGGTGCTGCTGTTTTAACCAGGTGCTGGCTGATGTTGCCAATAGAAGCATCTCAAGGATAAAGCCACACTTTTCAGAAGTGTGTTCTTAATTTTGACTTCTTAGGATGTTCTTTTGGAGGCTTTGTCACTGCTGCTTCATGTATAAACCAGCTGGCCTGTATACAAATTCTCCCATTCTTTGGTCAGTGTGATCTGAGAAATAGCATTTTCATGTTATCTGTGTGTAATGATTCGGGTATTGTAGTTTTCCCCAGTCAGCTTACCAGGACACATAATTGTGGCATTGCTATGGTGTGATGAGTTTTAAGGGTTTCCAGCTGTTACAGTTTTTGAGGTAAATTAAATCGTTGTCTGTACAATTTACTGTTCTTTTCATGTTTGTGCTTGATGCTTTTTTCTTGTGCATGCAACAATATATTCTTATCTGAGTATTACTTCATCAGGCTTTTAACATTTCAAGTTTGATATGTAAGATGAGCAAGTATATTTTTATAACTTAGCAGATAAAACTCTCTTTTTTAGTAGTAACTAAGTATGAGGTATCTTGGTCTGGGGGTTAATTTCTCTTCTGTAAATCTGAAATAAATTATGACCTACTTATTGAGAGTAGCTAAAGAGCTTTTGGTCTTTCATGTCTTATCTGCATATCTCCTTTTAGGTGTACTTTGCACCATGTGCTGAACTTTTCAAACACTGATTTGAATTTTTCTATAAACCAGAAAGCAGCTTTGCCTTCTCAGTTTCTTCCAAATAAAAATAACTACAGGCAAAAAACATGTGCAACCACAAGCTCAGTTTAATTCGTCTTCTCATGTTCTCTGAAAACCAACCTAAGCTGTTGATTATGATACATAAGGTCTCTCTTGCTCAGTTAAAAAATTCATACAGCGTATTTCAGAGCTTTGTAATTATTCTCTTTCAGTGAAAGAGTTCTGATGTGGAACAGCAGCTTAAGAATATATTTAAAAGCTGATGTCACACATCTGACATTTGATTTCTGCACGGGCATCTCCCATCTCACAAATGGGATCAGATCACATCACATATCAAACCTATGCTTGAATCCAGAAACCTAACACCCTAGTCTTAAGATATCCTTCCTGTATCTTCAAAGTGCATTAGTCCCATTTACTAGTTCATCCCCACTGAGCAGGTTGAACTAAACTTCATATTCTGCAGCAGATTGACTTTCAGGTTATACTAGTTTAGTGAACATACAAAATCAAGATTCTATTTAGTGTGGCTGCAAAAGATAAATAGCAAGCAAAAATAAAAACTCATTAGACATATAAGTATTCTGTATTTACTAATTACTTCAGTAGGTTTGATTCAAAATATTTGCTGGAACTGAAGTGTCTTTCCTGAGAAAGCTCTCCAGATCCCTTTCCATTGCAGAACTACAAGACTGTGGACAAGAAAATACTGTATGTCCTAGATTTCCAAGGTGGGATCAAGCATAACCAACTATCTCTAGAAAATGTTTGTTAAACTTCTTCATCAAATGATTAAAGCCATTCTATCAAATCATTAAACCATTTCACATCCACCTAACCTATGTTACTATTCCAGCAGTTTGAGAAATTTTCTTCTTCCAGTTTATCAAATCCTGTTCTTTAAGATTCTATCTGTCTGTAATCTTTTCAAAATGGTTTTAGCAATGATTAAACAAGATTTACTATTCGTAGAGAGGCAGATTGGGCTTTTTAAACTCCCAGAGTTAGGGCTTTAAAAAATATTTTCTGTACAAGATGCTCTCATCAGACAGCTGAAAGGGGATGTGCTAAATTCTAAGTGTACAAGACAAATTGCATTTTCATTTATTGAATTGTTATTGTATTATTTTTGTGTTAGAACTAAAGCAGTTCCTGTGGTTCAAGTGGAGAACAGTAAAGAATATTTTTTTAATTTCTATGTGTATGTATGAAAAAACATCATCATTTTTCATGGCAAATTTCTGGAGTCATACGTTTTAGCCAAGAACTGAGGTACATTTCCCTTAAATGCAATTTCAGATACTGTTTCTTTATAGTATATCTACTATCTTAATATTTACTAATTTATATTGTCTTTAGCAGTGTCTGAATACAGTGTTCAGTCTATAAATGTCACAAATTTGTTGAAGAAAGCTCAGATGTTTAATTTCTTATTTGTAGAGATATGTCGGTGGTAATATTATTGGAATCAATTTTGCTTTGTAAGAGTTTTCTAAAATACCTGATTCAGACGGACATAGAGTCTTTAAACTAACTGTGATAACATTGGCTTAGATGTCTCTTTTCTGGCTGAGTGACTTGATTTAATCTGATTATAATATTATTCCACTTATGGCTCATGTTCTATGAAAATTCAGTTGTATAACAATTAGATGTGCAGATGCTAAAAATGTCCAACCTATAGATAACCTTCCTAGTTCCTCACATGAGGTTAGCTGTAGATATAGTAAGCTCTTTTGGGTAATTATGTTCTTATATTTCCAATAACATGGTGCTGTTGAATTACTTTTGTGGCTGGCACAATTTACAAACTTGATCATAACTGACAGTATGGTTCCTTCTAGCAAGACAAAGGAGCGATAAAGAACCTTTTGTACAGTGCTCAGTGAAGCAACAGAAGTCACTACCCTGCATGGAAGTCTGAGTAGAAATTAGTGAAGCTACGTGAGGTGATGAGCAGTGAAGGCAATCGGAAGAATTAAGATTTTGCCAGTCTGCAACAACGTATATGCGTGCATTTGTGACAGAAAGCCAGCAGGCATTGAAAGGAGCAATCCACAGCAACATACAACGAGCAGGCAGTATAGCAGCAGACTACAGCCTTTGACTGTGGCCTTCCTTTTCTGTTTTTCTCTCAGCTGTCCAGCTTCATATACACAAAATACGGGCTTTGAAAGCAGCAGTCTGTCACAGTACTTGTTCACCTTTGAATCCACGTCTCATACTGTGACTGAATAAGTAATTGTATTGGGTTTGTGTGGCAAGGTTTTGGTAGTGGCTTCTGTGAGAAGCTGCCAGAAGCTTCCCCCGTGTCCAATAGAGCCAATGCCAGCTGGCTCCAAGACAGACCCACCGCTGGCCAAGGCTGAGCCCATCAGCCACTGTGGTAGTGCCTCTGGGATAACGTATTTAAGAAGGGGGGAAAAAAATCCTGCACAACAGCAGCCAGAGAAGAGGAGTGAGAATCTGTGAGAGGAGCAGCCCTGCAGACACCCAGGCCAGTGCAGAAGGAGGGGGAGGAGGTGCTCCAGGTGCTGGAGCAGAGATTCCCCTGCAGCCCATGGTGCAGCCCATGGTGAAGCAGGCTATTCCTCTGCAGCCCATGGAGGTCCATGGTGGAGCAGATACCCACCTGCAGCCTGTGGAGGACACAACACTGGAGCAAATGAATGTACCCATAAGAGGCTGTGACCCTGTGGGAAGCCCACACTGGAGCATGCTCTTGGCAGGGCCTGTGGACCCATGGAGAGAGGAGCCCAGGCTGGAGCAGGTTTGCTGACAGGACTTGTGACCCCATGGGGGACCCACACTGGAGCAGTCTGTTCCTGAAGGCCCGCACTTTGTGGAAAGGACCCACATTGCTGAAGTTCATGGAGGACTGTCTCCTGTGGGAGGGACCCCACACTGGAGCAGGAGAAGAGCATGAGGAGGAAGGAGCAGCAGAGACAGCGTGTGATGAACTGACTGCAACCCCCGTTCCAAGTCTCCCAGCACCACCTCAGGGGAGCAGGTAGAGAAATCGGGAGTAAAGTTAAGCCTGGGAAGAAGGGAGGGATGAGAGATGAGAGGAAGGTGTTTCAAGATTTGGTTTTATTTCTCATTACCCTACTCTGATTTGACTGGTAATAAATTAAACTAATTTCCCTGAGTTGAATCTGTTTTTCCCGTGACCGTAATTGGCGAGTGATCTCTCCCTGTCCTTTTCTTGACCCATAAGCCTTTCATTATATTTTCTCTCCCCTGCCCAGCTGAGGAGAGGGAGTGATAGAGCGGCTTGGTGGGCACCAGGCAGCCAGCCAAGGTCAACCTACCAAAGTAACGCCCTGAAAATTAACCAGGTCTTGTAGTGCATAAGCTCATTACCAGAAAAGTGGTGTTTAGTCCGTTCAGAAATGTCACGTAGTGAATTTAATAAACTCTTGTGGCCATGATGGTTGATCATTTGCCTGGATTTTGTGGCTGCAAATTCACTGTGTGGCGCTAGGAAAATTACATAAACAAAGTGCCTGCAGCAAGTCACTGATGCCTTCCACATGTCTGTTTATGGATCTTGGGGCCTGGAATGCATGAGTAATTAAACTATTTTAAGATCTGTGGTATGAACATGAAGAATCTCCTAAGTTATTGATAACTTAAAAAAAATCAGATGGTTCAAATGTGTAGACATGTTCAGTGATTTTAGCATTAATTTCTCTATGTCAGCTCCTGATACATTAAATAGGGCTAATAATCATCACAAGTAATTTTTGTTTCAAATGAGAATTGGGGTGATAAATGCAGTGGTAGAACCACAGAAAACCCCATGACAAAATTAATAGCTCTGTATTCAGTACAGAGTTTGGATAATGTGCAGTAAATAATGCATGGATCCACACATGAATGATAAAAAAGACCCCACTAACAAAAAACCAAAACCCAAGTATTGCATAGCTCCACAGTAAGTGAACACCATCCATCTCAGGAACTGAATTAATTAGGGGCACTATGTTGGTGACAGTATTCAATTGTTGAAGTGAAACTTGCACCATAAAGTATAAAGCACTAAAAAGCATTTTCTGGCTCTCGACTTTTCAGAGTTAATTATGATTTTTAAAATAGTTTTTGTGTGCATATAAAAAGATCATTATGTCCTATATTCAATTGCATATTTGGGAATGTGAACACATTATTTGCAGTAAGCAAACATGCATTCCAGTTCTCAGAAGAGATAATACAGAATGTTCTTAACTCAGTGGATCACAGCTAATGCTATGGCAAGACATTCCAAATAGATTTATAGTTAAGAAAATGAGGTGAGGCATCCAGGTACTCTGAGTCATTACAAATGCTTTATGATTCAGTATTTCTGTTCTCAGAGATTGCTTTGAAACAATGAAACATCCTTTCAAAGGATACAACAAAGCAGCTCTTCTGGATTTTTATTTTAAACAATAGCTCACTTAGCAAGCACATTTTCATCTACAAAGATGTTATTAGGCAGAATTTTATATAACTAGATGACAAGCTTTTGTGTGTGTGAAAATGTTCGCTTTGTGTGGAAATCTATTAATATAGAAAGTAATGTATCTGAAGAACATAAGTACATTCACTTTTTGTTTGATTGCTTTTCATTCTAAGATGTGTGTGTTTGGTTTCTAGCTATGGTGTATTTCCAGTCTTAATTAGAAAATTTAATTCCTTTAATCAGTTTATTCTCCATATATTATATTATATTATATATCATATAAAAGTAATTTAATTTGATTTTTTTCTACAGTGCTGTACTGCGTAGAAGATAAAATGTAGATAATCAGCTTTTGCAGAATAACGTAATAGTTCATCCTTTGTCTTAGTTTTGTATAAAGGACAGACTATTTAAATTGTGATTTAGGTGAAAGTTCCATTGCCCTTTTTAAATTTAAAGATTGATTTTATTCATGTAAAGAGATATTCAGGAAGGATATATTTAGGACCTCACTTTGATTGATTCTTGAGTGTGTTGCATCATCCAAAAAAAGATCAGGGAACAAGGAGCAAAATCTGGATCCTGCTAATGAATAAGTCCCTTAGTGCCTGAATGAGGATGGAGGAGAGATGAATTCTGTGAGGCCAGTCATGGGCCTCCTCTGGAGTTAGTGGAGCACCTGAAAGCAGAACATAAATTTTAATGAAAATACAACTGTGTCCAAGAAAGCTTGGTGCAGGTCCAAGTTTGACAAACTGCCTATGAACTCTTATCCTTGGCAACCATTACCTATGCTAGTAGATTGCACTTGGCATATAGCATGTTGTGACTACTATTACCTCTGTGGTAGTGTTGGGCATTTTGGTAGTGGTTTTTTTGCCTAAGCAGTTTTGAGACACAGGCATAGCCTACAGAGATGTCTCCATTTCAGCCCTTTCAAATGCAAATAAAAATTTTCAAGCAATTTCCTGATATTCCTAAATGGACTTTTTTTTTCCTGCAACAGCTAAAAATTCTTTTAATGTGGGATTGTTTTAAATTTGCCACACACATTTTGGATACTATGACCATTATATGTTCTGTATTTTGTATGCTAAATGGGATGCTAATGATTATTCCCATATTCTATTTAGTTTCTTCTTTAAATGGCAGGGCATTTTTCAATAATTATGAGGAATGTTGCAGATATTTTAAATACAAATTATATATTTGGATATCATTTGGGCCTAAGGGGTTCTTTTCCCTTCTGGTAGTATTTTTAAAGAAAAACTGAGCTACTTCAATGCATATAAATTGATGAATTACATATTTGACATTTCTAATTTACAGCAGTTCAGGTATAAAGACACAGAATTTGAATGTCTTTTTCTTCCTACTCTTGAATCTACATAGAGATTAATCTCCTACCTAAGTAATGCTAAGTTATCAATCATTCATGCTGCTAAATGTCAAAGGCAAAGAACACACTGTGCAGCAAGATTGAACTCTTGTTTTAAAGAAAAAAATATTCTATTTCTCTAAGATAGGGGAGAAAAATGTTTTAGTTGTTTTAATCCTATTTATTTGAAAAATGATAAAGATGGAAATTTCCCTAGACAGGTAAAATCCATGTTGTGGTGTTGAAAAAGCTTATTTTAAAAAAGACTGAACAAATTTCTGTTGTACACTTAGTTTGACAAAGAGGAAAATGGTCTACTGCCTAATGAGAGAAGGGCATTAAAATAGGAGACTAGTAAGAGTGATGACTCAAAGAGGCTGTCAGTGAGATAACAGATGAAGAGGCAAAAGGGTGTAAGGCCAGGGGATAAAATACTTCAAGGTTTTTTTAGCTGTAACACATTCAAAGATGTTGGAAACTTTCTTCCCCCCTTCCACCTCCTTCTCCTCACTCTGGTGTGCCTGGTTAATGCAGTTAATATGGTGTTTACTGTAAAAAATAAATGCTCTCAGGCATTTGCACTTCCTGTTGGCCAGGAGGTGAGGTCAGAGCTAGTGGAAACATTAACTGAATTATATAGAGACTGAGACAAGAAGGAAGAATCTGAAAAGTATAGTGCTTTCTTGGTACCACTGAGAAAATACTGCTATTTCTGTTTTGTTTTAGTTTTCTGTTTGGTTTTTTTTTTCTCCATCTACCATGTCTTGTTACTGCTACAACATCTCTGTGAGAGACAATAACAGGAAAATACTTTCAAGCATAGAAAATTCAGGTAGTACTATGATCCCTCTGTGGGTTGCCTATGATCAGATGCATTCCTATTTTGGCAGTAAGAGAAAAATATATATTCCTTTAGCCCAAAAAGTATTTTAAGGTCCTGACATTATAATTTTGAATTGTTGAATGAAATATTCAAAATAGGATTTGCCCCAAATGATTTTTTTTTCTTTTTTCTTTTTTTTTTCTGTGTGTGACATGACAAAGCTTTTTCTTGCAGTGTTTGGAGATATTCTGTGATTGGTTCTCTCTACTATATTCCTCAAAGTTTGAGTACATCTGAAATAAAATTAATGTTGTGGAGCCATGTCAAGAGAAAAATAATTCAATTCTTTAAAGATGGGTAATACTTTAACATTGTTCACTGTCAGTGTTTGAAGACAGTTACTTTTGTTTGCTCTTTAGTCACTTCTCTCATTGCCTTACAACACCAGCAAATGCAGCTTACAAATTTTTAATCATAGAATCATAGAATCATTAAGGTTGGAAAAGATCCCCAAGATCATTAAGTCCAACTGACAACCCACACCACTATGCCTACTAAACCACATCCCGAAGTTCCAAGTCTACACAATTTTTTAACACCTCCAGGGAGGGTGACTCCACCACCTCTCTGGGCAGCCCATTCCAATGCTTGACCACTCTTTCAGTAAAGAGATTTTTCCTAATATCCAACTGAAACCTCCCCTGACACAACATGAGGCCATTACCTCTCATCCTATCACTAGTTACTTGGGAGAAGAGATCAACACCCACCTCACTACAGCCTCCTTTCAGGGAGTTGTAGAGAGTGATAAGGTCTCCCTTCAGCCTCCTCTTCTCCAGATGAAACAACCCCAGTTCCCTCAGCTGCTCCTCATAAGACTTGTTCTCCAGATCCTTCACCAGCTTTGCTGCTCTTCTCTGGACACACTCCAGCACCTCAGTGTCCTTCTTGAACTGAGGTGCCCAAAACTGAACACAGTATTTGAGGTGCAGCCTCACCAGTGCAGAGTACAGGGGAAGGATGACTTCATTGCTCCTGCTGGTCACACTATTGCTGACACAATCCAGGATGCTGTTGGCCTGCCACCTGGGCACACTGCTGGCTCATGCTTGTTTGAAAGAAGGTTGACCTTTCTATTAATTTGAATGAATGAGGCTTGGAACTGGAATAACAAGTTGAATTTGAGAGACTTTCTGGTATTAGAGCTTTTAAGCCTTTTTAACAGCCCTAACTGTTAGATTGCATGCAGTGAGAGATGCTATATAGAAAATGCATAGTAGATGTATGTTTTTCCCAAATGTTCATCACTAGTTGACATTTTTTTTAACAGAATTTTGTTTGAAGTAACAAATAGTATGTATTTAATATGGGATTTTTTGTTAATGCTGAACACTTAGGCCTATTAACTTTGGATCTTTTATTTCCCCCAGCAAAGGGGAAGGAGGTGAAATGAAAGGAGGAGAGAATTGTCTTTCATTCTAATAATATTTATGCTAGCTATAAAATAAAAGCATTTTTTAAAGGATTTTGTTATTATTATAAATAATGAAAAGGCTCAACATTTCAAAAGGAGAGCTAGAAGTCTATATACTCTTTCTGAAGCTAATTTTATGTAGCAGAACACAGTAGTCAGAAAACATGTTAGTCAGTATCTGTTTGCATATTCATCCTTCATCTTTGTGTATAGTTGTGACAGCAGAAATGTAGGTGCAGCTATATGCTCTCTTACTTTCAGAAAGATAAAATGATTTACCTTAATTCTTATAACAATATCAAAGTGCTTCCCAGAATTATTTTTTGCAAGAAATGTACCTTATTCTGCAGAAAGTACATCTTAACACTGATATTCTCTAAATCCAAACTTCCTGAATGTGTTCAGGATGTTAGGAACAGTCATCCTGGTGTTATTTGGAGTCATCAGAATGAATTGCTCTGTGTTAGGTGATGTTAGAAGCACAGCCCACAGACACCCACACACCCATACAATGCTCTTCAGGTTCACTAGCACACACACTTGTGGATCCCTCAAGTTCCAGCATGGCCCTCTGTCTGCCTAGCAACCCTGCCCAGATCCTGGCCCCCTTACTTGCTTCATGGTCCCTGACTTACCAGCTGATCCAGCTTGATGCTTGCTGGCAAACATGCAGTACTCATACACTTGTCCCTCATGCACCTCACATTCATAAGTCCTCCCAAAAGCAGAGACTCCCTGCCCACCTAATAACCCAGACCTGAGGACCTCCTAATTGCCATTGAGTCCAGCTTAAAGTTTGGAAGCAAGTTATCTACAGACAAGCCCACACACAAGTGCACACACAGTTCCAGCCCCTGAGGCTGGAAGTTAAAGACCCCCACCTACTCCAGCAGCTGATGCTGAGGCCCCAATTCCTCCAGTAGCTGACACCACAGGCCAGGGATGCCTACACCACCCTAGTCTGACTCCAGTAGCTGACACCCTGTCCACTCTACACTGGTCCCCTAAGTAGCTGCAGCACACATACACAAGGGATAGAGAGTGAATTTATGCAGTGAGAGAGTTGAGTAAACTTTCAATGAGATGATAGGACAGACTGGTGATCAGGTGCAGGGCTCAGCCAGACAAGTGGGCTGACTGGCCCCATTTTACATGTGACTGGCCCCTTTTATTCCCTTTTCTGTCTACTCCCCTCCCGGATCCCCATGCCTTGCACTTTGCCTCATCAGTTGGCATAGTTCCCCTGCCCCCCTGCCCCCTACATCCTGGACCTTCAGGTTTGCATCCAGTTGCAAAGACCCAGTTTGCTTGCAGTTTCTTGGTAGCTCATCAGTTAGCGTGACTGACCAGGTTTGTTTCTGGTTATTGTATTTGTTAAGGCTAATTGGTCAGGTTTTATATCTCTGTGTGTTTTTTATCTCTGTGTCTCCCTTATCGTCCCAGTTTGGCAAGGTCATCAGTCAGACAATCTTACTGAAGAAAAACAAAACCTTCTCATGCTCCACATATCCTTACTAATTAGTGTGACTGTTTGGGTTTATTCTTATCACAACTTCCCTTATCAATTGTCAGTCAAATTTGTCTCTCTGTGTTCTTGTTTATGGTTCCTTTGACCAGACCAGATATCCTTAAAAGACATTGTCCTTCCACATACCCTTGCAGAGTACTTTGTTAATTAGTAAAAGGATTTTACAGATAAATTTTCATTTACTACAAGCTTTTATGGCAATGGGTTAGCATTGCCTAAACAGCTCTCCCTTTGGACTCTCAAGAATTGGTTAGTTCAGTGCATACAGTCAGAATGGAAATTAACCTGAAATAACATATTGTTCACCACCACTTTGGGTATATAGGCATATAATTAAGTTGAAATTTTGTCAGTGGTATACTGAATATGGTAATACAGGTCACTGGTTTATATTTTCTTTTTTGTTATGGGATAAATCTAGAATTATATTTGTAGAATTACTATCTATTTATCAAATATTTCTGAAACCAGACTGTGCCCAGTGTTTTTGACTGTAGTCAATGAAAACTGTAAAACTCACAAATCTGCACTTCATTTACAAAAAAAAAAAGAAACTTTATACTTTCATATCTAAATCAGTATTGCATTGTAGGCTACAAGACTGATGGGTGCAAAAATGCTGTGAGAAACTATTCAGCATCCATATTGTGGGCTACAAGAATGAGGGATAACACAGAGTGAGAAGATAAAAAGATCACTTACTTACACCAGTAATGCTAGATTTAATTCCAGCTTTTGAAGAATTTCAGAAATAGACTGAAAAGGTTGAGTGGTAACACAGTCACTGATATCTGAAAAACTAAGATGAATTTTATGTCTGCAGCTCAAGAAAGTATTTCAAGAAAAACATTTATCTTTCTGAGATTAAAAAAAAAGAGACTTGGGTAAGATTAGAGCAAAAGCTTAGTTAAAAAACAAACTGAAAAAAAAAATCAAACTCCCTGAAAAAAGACACTCCCCGAAAAAAAAAAAAAACCACACAGAGAAACAGAAAACCAGAAGGTTTTTTAAAAGGTTTTGTAGAGCTTGCAGAAGCAAAGACAGATAATGATGTACTTCCTATTCCTCATAATTTAAAGGCAAAATCATCACTTTTTTATTTAGGCTTTTATCTTCTCTCATTGGAATTTAGCCTGCCTTTTTGTCCTGTTCACAGCATAGAGAAAGTAGATAGAAAGAAGCACAGACACCTCCCAAAATGCTGTGAAGTCTTCCTGCTTTGCACGCTGCGCACATATCTCTGTTCATTTCCATGTTCTGTGTAAGCCTGAATGATACATTTTTCTGTCCATCCAGTGTCTTTCCAATGTCTTTGCCTTATGTATACAAAAGCAGCATATGATGACCGCTACCTAAGATGTGAACAGGAATTGCCTGCTTATTTCTGAACAGTTCTGCTTACTTGCTGGGTATATTCTATGAGCTCTTTCCTTTCACTGACTTTTCTATTTATGATACTGAATAAGGGAAGCCGAATTCTCTTCCCAAGATAGAAAGAGTTTTTAGATAGAAAACTAATTTTCTGTGTCTAACTAAAATCTAAGCCTAAATCCATTGGGCCTGAGTGCCCTGCAGCCAGCTGTTTTAGATGTTGGATTACAGCTCAGAACAGGTCATTTCCTTACTGGAGTCCTGGACATATGCTGCAGATGGAGCCTCATGTTCATCTAGTTGCCAAAAAAAGAAAGAAGTCTGTCTGCCTTTCAGTGGGCAAAAATAGTCTTTACAGTTAGTTTCTTTGCTTTCATGGAAATCTTCAGCTCATGTCATACTTTTTTTTCTGTTTTGTTTCCGTTAGACTAATTAAGATTCTGAAAGAGGCAAGAAATACAATTTGTAAGATAAACATGATTAAGACAAAGTAATATTTTGGTGAAATTCTACTAAAGTAATTGGTGCTGTATAAAAAAAAAAAAAAAATCCCAGTGGATTCCTGTTTGTTTAAGGGAACAAATTTAGCCTAGAGAGACGAGTATTTTTCAATACTCTTCAGTGAATCACTTAATTTTATCAGGCTTTCATATTGCCACTAATAACATCACCTGAAAAAAAGCCTTTTCCTTTCAGAAAACTTGGAGAGGCATAGGTGGGTGGTGGCTGCAATTCTATCTGCCTGTTAACAAAAACAAAGGAACAATAGAAGGTGGTATCTGCTTTAGCTAGTGAAGAAACAATGTATTGTGTTACTGCTTCAGAAACAATATTCTGTTGAAAGAACTACATTATATTTTTTTCTGGCTGTGTACAACAACAGCTAACAAGTTCTGTCTATTTTTTTCTTGCTCTATTGTGAGATAAGAGGAAAAAAATGTATTGATAAGGATCAGATCTTAAAACTTGTTTACCTTGACTTTAGCAAGGCTTTGGACATGGTCTCTCCAGCATCCTGTTTTGGGAATAATCTGGAGGGAAGTAATACAGAATAAGTGAAAAAATGGTCACTCAGTCAGGTTAGTGGACTGTGGTTAGTGGCTGGTGCCCTACCTGGAGGTCAGTAACAAGTGGAGCGCCTCTGGTGTGTCTCCTTGGAGCTGGTCGGTTTCATACCTTTACTAGTGACCTGCAGGAGGAAGCAGAAGGTACCCTTTCCAAGGTCCTGGACAGGCTGGAGAAATTGATTGAGAGAGACCTTGTAAAACTGAGCAAGAAAAATGCCAAGTGCTGCTTCTGAGGCAGAGGAGCCCCTGTGCTGGCACAGACTGGGGACAAACAGACTGGGGACAGCCCTGAGGGAAAGACCCTGGGATCTGATGGGCAGTAAGCTGAGCCCCAGAGAGCAAAGGTGGACAACAAGTCCCTGGGCTGTATGAACAGGAGCATGGTCAGCCAACCTGGTGGGAACAATTATCCCCTTCTGCTCAGTGCTCATTAGACTACATGTGGAGTATTGCACCCAGCCTTGGGCTCCCCACTACAAGTAAAATATTATCTCTGTGGAGTGAGTACTCTGGAGGGGATGCTCAGGGTGTGGGTGCATGTTCCTCATGAGGGGAAGCTGAGCGGACAGGGCTTGTTCAGCCCAGAGGTGAGCGAGCTTCGAGGGCTGTCACAGGTACTTTCCTATTTGTATATATACAAGACAAGAGAAGGTTGTCAGGAGGAAGGAGCCAGGCTTTTTCCTGTGGCACATGAATGAGACACAATTCTCATAAAATGAAACAGGGCAGGTTCCAGATGGATAAAAGGAGAAACTTCCTACACTGCAGACAGCGCAGCAGTGGGGCAGGCTGCCCAGGGAGTCTGTGTGGTCTCTGTCCTTCAGGTTTTTAGGACCCGACTGGACAGACCCCTGAGTCTGACCCTAGAGTTGGCCCAGCTGTCAGCAGGAGGTTGGACTAGAGACCTCCTGAGGTCCACCTGCTCAGCCTGGATTATCTGGTGACTTCAAGATCTTCAAAAGTACATAGTGACACTTAGGTATTTGGATCTCTAGGAAGTCAGTATTTTTAGGGAAATTTGGGTGCATGACCTTTTGAATGTAATACATGAATTATAAAACTTCCGTTGTCTACAATAGGGCAGGAGTTTATTTCTGTGGGTTTTTAAATACAATGATAAATTTCACTTACATTAAAATTATCCCCTTCCATTATCTGTCACATACATCACAACAAATCTTGAGAATTGTGAGAATTTATATCCATACTTTTGCACTGTTTCATTTTCCTTATATGTCTTATTTTTCTTCTGTTGCCCATTGACATCAATTGAAGAATGAGGAAGACTGGTTTTTACAATTTAAAATAGGACCCTATTAGTAGGGGTATTTTAATTAGGTAGGGGTATTTCATTACAAGGTATTTGTGTTGTTTATCTTAAAAAGGACAACTCTTCTCCTTAATGATGACAAAAATATGATTGATTTCTGACAAAAGACAAAAAATAATCTGTAACTTTATGCACAACTTTCATAGAATCATAGACTCATAGAACTCTTTCACTGCAAAGAGCGTTCCTTTGAACTAGAAACTTCTTTAATATAAATGAGAACTCTTCTACTGAAATTTAAAGATAATAACTCTAATTAGGGTTCATCTGAATTTTTAGTGCCTACAGTTTGAATGATGAAGTAAATTAATGGAATATTTTCCATATTTTGAAAAGGCACAAGTATGTGTGTGACCAAAAAAAGAATATTTTTTCTTTTCTTTATTTAAGGACTATTTTCTAATTTTTTTAAAGTGGTTTAGTTTAGTTTGAAAAGATTTAAATATACCGCTGTCTTAAGAATGTTAAAAGTGTACTTGTAATACTAGCTGAGTAAAACAACATACCACCAAAAAATTAAAAAAAAAGGACCAAACAAAAGTCAGAAGTGGAAAACCATGAGTCATGCGAGACTGAATGTTGGTGCACATTCCACTTAAAACTGATCATAAAACTAGAATAGAAGATGTACTGATCTGTTTTGACCCCTATTTAATTACTTCTGAAAGTTATTCAGATGTTAGATACTCATCTCTCTCCACTGACTCTGATTCAAGTATATGGGTGTTTCAGTTCACTGTAGAAAATCATGTAACCATGTGGACATCTTATCCATTATCTTCCCTTGAAGAAAAAAAAAGTATGCAGCTTGGTGATTAATGGTATGCAATAGCTTGAGTTTATTGAAAATTTTCAAGTAATTTAAAAATTAAATTTGTAGCAGCCATTTTCCAAGGTCAAGTTATCAAAGCACTGGATTCATCAGCACAGTGTGATGACAGAGTCTTGTTCTCATATCCAGAGAGGAGAAATCTTGAAAAATCAGCAGTGTTTCCACTATATAATGCTTAGGAGCCTTGCACCTTCCTCTGCTTTTTCATGATTGGTATATGCTGATATGGATATTTACAGCAGTGGATTGCTGCTGTAAAGGCTTGCTCACCCTTGTGCTCTCACTCCTTTCTCCTTCTTCTTTTCCTCCTCACACCCATCTCTCTCTCTCTCTCTCTCTTAGGTATGAATTCACATTTTCCCGTGTCAGCTTTAGCAATTGTGTAGCTATCTAATGAGATCAGCTAGTTGATTCGTTGGAAGTGAATATTCCTTTCTGGTACAGTTAGGTCTTCAGGGGGAGTATGACAGTATAGTTCTAGCATGGCTTACACCACCTGTGGAACACCTTCCTTGAATAATTAAGTGGGAGCAAGTCTAATCTTAGAAACATCGTTATCAGCATGATACATGAAATGTAGGGTTGGTTAAAGAAAGGAAAGGGTAATGGAAGAGCTATCAAGGTATCATTCTTTTCAAGCCAGATGTTATCCTTTGTCAAAGAAACTAATGAATCCCACATACACTCAAAGGGAAACAGTACTGACTGTAAAATGTTTACCATGCTCTGGGTAAGTATAAGTAATGCTATCCCATGCGGATCTTAATGTGGATCTCATGAAAGCAGTGTAACTTATTTCCACAGCCTCATGATGCAAGAATTTGGCTTTATTTGGGGGGATATTGTCAGTTTACATCGAAGTGCATTTATTAGAAGAGTACACTCCAGAACTGAGGATGAGAATTAATTCTGCTGCAAGCTGAGTAATCATTGTTGACTGGAAAGACACAATTTTGCATCATCTGTGTAAACAACTCTGGTTCCTGATTAAACACTGTCTTATATCAAAACAGGATATTCAAAAACAAACAAAAAATCTGATGATCTGTAACTCCACTACAAACCAATTTAATTAAATTATAATCCACTTTTTTTTTAGTCTAATTCTGTTATGATCTCCCACTACATTTCTGATGATTTTAAGTAGACATTTTTCCTTTTCTTTGACCTTTACTCTCTACTCCTACGTTTGGGGTTTTTTTTTTTCTGAATACTGAGGGTTTTTTTTTTTTTGAAAGTTAGATTGCTGGAAAAGTGTTCCAACTGGTCTAATTAGTGTCCAGTATAATGCAATAAAATTTAGCTTTCAATTAGTTATCAGGGTCAAACACTGTCCTCTTGAGTGTGGAGAATGAAAATTCAATACTTTAATCTCTTTATTAAAAGATTCTCTTGGGTTACAGAAGCAGATTAAAAATTATGTTATCAAAGATGGTGAGTCTGCCAAGTGTGCCTTTGTAACTAACTCTAAAGGCTGGCATTATTTTCATGTTAAGGAATAAAATGAAGGGGGGGAGTATCATCATTAGAAAACTGCATGTTCTGTCACTATTGTAAATTGAAATAATCAACATTTCCTTCTAGAAAGAGGCCTTTGTCTATCAAATTTGTTTCAGAGTTGGTTTTATTTTTTTTAAATGCTGTTGTAAGAATTGTTTGTTCTGCTCACATCTGGTCCTTAAAACATATTCATTAGGCATATGTTTTGATAGGAATTGAAGAACAAATGTTGTAGTATTCATTGTCTAATATCAAAATACATGACTGTCATATTAGGTTGTTCTTCCTCTGGATCTAGTGCTATGCAGGCGAAACATGATTATAGCATTAAAAAAAAAAGCGCAATGGGCTTAGTGATGGATCAGCTATTCATTGCAAACTGCTCTATGTAGCTGGGTTTCACACTTCCTTCCTTACTCAATATGTTTACTTTCGTATGTAAAACTGTGCCTCCTGTGATTTTGTTTCTTTATTCTAATATTCTATACCAGAGTTCTGTGTGTGTGTTTCTTTCTTTCTTTCTTTTTTTTTTTTTTTTTTTTTTTTTGTTTGGTTTGTTGGTTTGTTTTTCTCCAAGCAGGTGTACGGGCATGGCAAGTCAAAGTCTTCATGTGAGATCCTTGGTAAATAACATTGCAGCAGAGAAGGGAGAGGGGTTTGGTCTACAATTTTCAAAATCTATGGGCATCCAGTTTCTCCAGCTGTTACTGATCATCTAGTCTTTATTTCAATGGGTGAACTAATGCAGTCATAGGATAGGAAACTGTAGGACTTGTAAAATATTCCCACCTTGGGCACAACTATAATGTAAAAATAGTGTATTTTAGTTACACACATATGAATATTTACATGTATATATTTAAATGTCTGATTATTATCTTAACCTACATATAGATCTCATTATTAAGATCTGTATATAATCTCAATTTAAACATGTTTCTTTTTTTGAATCTCTGTAAAGCCTCCCTTTTTTTTTATGGGTGCACAGTATCACTTGCAGTGAAATAAGCAAAATCTTTATTTGTCGTAATTACATTTGTATAAGGGTCTTGATCCCAGGTTTTTATAATTAGGACTCTAAGGAGTGAAGACCTGCATCCTTTTCTTTCTCGCATATAACATCACTGTTGACAAAGGTAGGAAATGCTTGGGAATAGATATCTGCTGGGTTATCCTATATAGGGAAAAATCACTGTTGAATAAATCTTTCATTTCTGTTTAGTGATAGACATAGCAATATCTTTATCTCCTGAAATGACTGGGAGTTTTTCCTGGTTGAGAGAGTAGTTGTAACTCCACCTAAAATAATATGGTTAGTAGTATATTTTGGTTCCATAGTCACAAATTAGATTTCACAACCAATATATAGTGTACAAAGAACCATGAGAGGTAATTATTATTTTGTGCTTATATAGGTTTTTCTTCTTTTTCCCATGGGGGATATTAAGTATTTCTTATCATTGCCTGTAGAAATCATAAAATAAAATTATTAAGTCCTTTGTAAGGAAGAGTGGTGGTGGTGAGACACTATACTGTAACCAATAATTCATGCATCAGTAACTTTTTTGTAATTTGGAGGAAGACCATGTTTCAGGAAGAGCTTTTCATATGGTATATTTTGTGCTGAAAAATACTTTGTAAAATCTGTTGTTGGGAAGTTTTAGAAAAAAGTTTAATAACATTTAAAATTGTTTGAATATTTTTATAACTTTGTTTCACATACTGTGAGAGATAAAGAAAGATTCACTATGTGACTTGTTTGTTTTAAAAGTTTAGTGGTATATGGCAATACCTCCTAAAATTAGATTATTGATATAGTGTGTATATCTACATTTGAATGTTTTTTCTGCCATCAGTTGGGTACTGTATCCTGCAACGGGACAATGCAATAAGATCACCTCTTGCTGATTATTTTAGCTGGATGTGATTTCATACTCCTTTTAAAAGTAGAAAGTGTAAGCTGTAGATCCATTTTTTCGCTCTGCCCAATTTGCAGATTTTTTTTTAAGTCTGGGATCTTGTCAGTGAGGTCAAATATAAAAATTATAAACTCCCGTGCCACAGTAGAATATGGAATACCAATACAGATTTCATTCTTTTTCTTCACCTGATCTTTTGCTCTCTGAATGTGTTATCCGTTTTTATTTTTGTACTACAGAAATATTTACTATCAGAGAAAAATTCTGTCTTCAAATATGTGCAGAAAGTCTCATTCACATTAAAGGAAGTTCTTTTCTAGCTATGTGGTAACCTCTAGGCCCTCATTTTTGGGAAAGAAAATAGTGAAATGTAGCATAATGAAAGGTATTTGTTTTAAATAGGACAGATAGGTGTCCTGATTAGCAAGTTTGAGCAAGTGTTTAAATTGCAAAGAGGTTTTCATATATTATCATTTTACAAAGCTCAACAGAAAGTTTTGATCAAACATTTTGGATTTAATGACAGCAGATATAAGATTTAGAGTTAAAAACAGTTCTTCCTATATCAAAATAAACAGAAAAAAATTTTACTTTTTTTTCTTGGCTCATGTTTTAAATTACATCATATTTGCCACATAACAAATACAAGAAATTTAGAAATAAACAGGTTAAAAATGTCTACAACTAGTTAGCTCATGAACAGGAGTGAGACATCCCAGAAATCTTCTGCTCATTTCATAATTTGGCCAGGTGACATCTATAGCATAAATTTATATTACCCTCATTCAATACCAGTCTTGGTTTCTCCTTATTTACCAATATGACATTCTAGTAACCAATATATGGTGTTCAATAAAGAAATCAAAGTAAATTTTGGCATGCTGGTATGATAGCCTAAGGAGTAGTCCCTTAAATTAAAAATGGGAGACACTACCTGTGTCATGCTTTATCAGTATGTACTAGTTACAACACTTACTCAAGATCTTTCAGCTATCTTCAGTTGCTTACCCATACCTTGATTACTGGAATATTTTTACCATAAAATTTTATTCAATTCCAGGTGAAATTATGGCATTTTATAATTTCTCCATTTCCATTTTGTGATAGATGCATTTGACCCCTTGACCAGACTGGCAGTGGTTTGGTGCAGCCTGCAGAAGAGGTAAATGCCCAAGATGTATCTGGGCTGTGAACTCCGCCAGTTTCAGTCCGTTGTCTGAAAACCCACAAAAGTGCAGAGTGACACAGTGAGCATACATGTTGTGGTGGTTTCACCTTGGCTGGATGCCAGGGGCCCAGCAAAGCCGCTCTATCACACCCCTCTAACCGGACAGAGGAGAGAAAAGTAAATCAAAAGCTCATGGGTCGAGATAAAGACAGGGAGAGACCATTTTATCAGTTACCATCATGGGCACAACAGACTCAACTTGAAAAAAATTAATTTATTATCAATCAAAATCAGAGAAGGAAAGGATAAAAACTGCTAAATCTTAAAAACCTTCCCCCCACCCCTCCCTTCTTTCTGGGCTCAACTTCATTCCCAGTTTCTCTACTTACTCCCCTCAGCTGTGCAAGGGGATGGGAATGGAGGTTGAGGTCAGTTCATCACACGTTGTCTCCGCCACTCCTTCCTAGGGAGAGGACTCTTCCCCTGCTCCAGCGTAGGGTCCCTCTCACAGGAGACAGTCCTCCATGAACTTCTCCAACGTGAGTCCTTCCCATGGGCTACAGTTCTCCACGAACTGCTCCAGCGTGGGACCATAATTTCCACGGGGTGCAGTCCCTCAGGAGCAGACTGCTCCAACATTGGGTCCCCTGCAGGGTCACAAGTTCTGCCGGCAAACCTGCTTCGGCATGGGCTCTTCCCCCCACGGGGCCGCAAAGTCTTGCCAGAAACCTGATCTGGTGCAGGCTTCCCATGGAGTCACAGCCTCCTCCCTTCGGGTATCCACCTGCTCTGACGTGGGGTCCTCCACGGGCTACAGGTAGATATCTGCTCCACCGTGGACCTTCATGGGCTGCAGGGGGGCCGCCTGCCTCA
>NW_009260128.1:5204201-5216630 GCF_000687185.1 Egretta garzetta
CTGTCACTGATTGGCTTGGCCTTGGCCAGCGGCAGACAGGGAAAACCTCTAGCAGCTTCTCACAGAAGCCAACCCTGTAGCACCTCCACTACCAAGACCTTGCCACAGAAACCCAATACACATGTATACAAGCTTGGAATACCGATCATGTGATTAACACATGAGTAGCAGGTACTTTTCCAAGACTCATTTATCAAGGAACAAAGAGAGTTGTGACTACAAGGAGTCTCCTGCATACCTTTTCCATGGCTTGTAATTTAACTACAAGCCAAACACTTTAGCCTAGCAATATGACAGCCTAAATGAGCTGCCCTTGAGCTCTCCCTGTAGACAGTGTGGCTGCATGGCAGTGATCTCCCCTTGAGCTGGGATGCCTCTCAAGGTTGCTCCTCAAGGGAGAGAGACCTTTTACCAACAACAGATCTTTGGTAAGTGACCGATATCATACATAGCCTTGCAGTACGGTAACTCTGATTTTGTCTTGGTAACTTTGATTACATGCTGAATTGGTGCTAATGAAATATTACACAAACTTTGCATGTACAATCCCTTAGACATAAATCATTGACAAAGTCTGAGACTAAGATTGGATTTAGCCACACCTAAGCTCCATCAGGAGTTTAGAAAACAAGGGGGTCTACTCTGAACCTTGTGACTCAACAGGAGGGTCCTCCTTACCCTTTATATGCCTAGACTCCCTATGAATAACTTTTACTCAAATGTAACTAAATTTTCCTTGTATGATTTTTTTCTGTGCAGTAATTAATAGAGTAAACCTTACCATCAAACTTTGTTAAGTCACACTTTTACAACACCATAATAAAACCACTTTTACTAGTGCCTTTGTTGGTGATTCCTTAAGTGTTCTAAATCACCCGTTCATGACACATTTTTTTTAAAGCCATAGTTGCTGAATAGACACACCCACTGTCAAATGATTGACGCTGATGATTCCTCTGCTATTACCATTCTGGTTATGACAGTTTAAGACACAACCGTGAGATGTATCAGAAGAAAGGCTAAGGAATGGATATAATTAAGGAATATAGAATAAATACAGGTATTATTAGGGAGAACAACATGCAGCTTCCACAGCTTGCTTGATCTTTTTGTCATTTTGATGAGTGCTTAACTGAAGATTTTGCTTTGTGAATAAAGGAAGGAGAATTGGTTTTTTTAGGAAGGATGAAAGATATGTTTTTAGGGAAAGTAAACAAGCAATGAAGCATAATATTTTTTTAGAAACCTGTAGAAATATTGTAGTACGTCACTTTTACAAGTTGTGGAACAGAAAAGCAGATTTCAAATTGCATTCTACTTCTCCACAAATCATATCTCCATGAGAAATTATGTAGACCCTATAACTTAAAGCTGGACTAAAATGGTGTAATCATCTTCACAGAAATTGCAATCTTGCTATCATACAGTTACATTTACAACAAGATACTGAGATTTTTTGAAACAGAAATCTACCAAGGATTTTTTGCAAAAAAAAATTAATGTCTGTATCACAAATTCCTCCTGAAGTTATCTGAGACCTTATCCATGCTTTGAGAATGGCTACTGACAATATCAGTTATTCCTTTCCATCCTATATTAACGGCGACTCACTTTTTCTTCTTTATATGCCTACAATATAGTAACATTTTGTGCAATATTTACTGACATATGCAAAGTAGATGATGTTATTTTATGAAATCGAACTATTTTGGCGAAGAGTCAGCTGGTAGAAACAAAAGAGGCAGAAGTAAGTAGAAGAGAAAATTACAAGTAATAGGAATTCTCAATAAGTTTCTGTGATTTCATTGTCCCTCTTCGGTCAGATTGAATTGATTATCAATGGTAAGTGCACCAGGACCTCTTTTTGCCTTCTACTACCCCAGGCCATGTTGTCACATCTAAATAAAACAAGGTAGGAGACCATACTCTAGTTTTGAGACCAAACTATATAGTACTTATCCTTGGATTTTCTCTTGTCCTACATGGTATATAAAGCTTAAGGTATATAAATGTCTCTTTTTTTTTAAATATTATTTTCCCTTTTCAGAATGCCTGAAATAGGGTGAAGATGGAATCACATGCCACTTTCATACAAACAAACGAATCGTACGTACTGAAATCCATGGTATGTGGAAAATGAGCAAACGTGGCTCAGAGCAAGTGATGTAGGAGTCCGGAAATCCATGAGTGAATTTGAGTTGTACTGAGCAGACAAGTTTAGTGTACATGGAAAGTTGCAGTTATTTGTACAGTCTGTTGTATATGATGTCTCACTGGATGACACGTGATATATGGTGAGGTCTGAGCTTGTGAAAGTACCTTTTCTACTTCCTGACTCCACCTGATCCTTGCTGAGCTTGTGTTAACTTTCTTGTTGTTAAGCTCGTGTTAGCTTCATCTCTGAGAATAAAACTTCTTTTTAAATAGAGGTCATGAGAAACAAAACAGCCAAAATCTATTATGGATTTTTAACGATGTTTATAAGTCCTTCTGTGAAGCTGTATGAAGCTGATTGTACTTATGTACCTCCTTATTTACAACAATTCTGTACCCACAGAAAAAATTCTTACGTATATGGATTTTTCTACAACAGGTTTATTCAGTGAGTCACTGAATTTAAAGCAAGCAATATCTCTTTCTCTGCTGGCCTGAATGAAAATGAGTAGAGAGATTACTTTCGAGAATATTAACTGAATCCTCTATCCTTGTTAGAAAACAAAGTATAATTTATATTTCTTTTACATGGTCATTGGATCTCTGTCATATATGCATTGGTTTTTTAAAGTTATTTTTATCCCTACTTCTAATATTTTTTAAATGGAATTAAGGTTTCTAATTCTCTCAACCCACTAAAAGTAAGATAAATATAAATTTAGTAGAAAAAAATTAGGAAATACATGAAAATGTTTGACTGAAATATATAAAATTATACTGCCAAAAAGAAGAGTGACTGTCTAAGGAAGCAGATAACAATTCTTCAGTTTTATAAAGTAATGCCAATAATTCTTCTATCATCTAATCTTACCTAATCTAATTATTTTGAAATATATAACTCTGAAGGTCTCCCCATCACTGTGTTTATGTATCTTTCCTAATAGTTCTGTGCAGCATTAAACTGTGTAAGACTTCCACAATCAAAAGAGTTTTAGGAAAACTGTAATTCAGACACAGAAATATTATGCACATGCAAATGAGGAGAAGTAGAGGGTATGCAAAAAGGAAACTTCATTTTTAAAGGGAAGGAATGATAATCACACAAAAGGACATACAAATAGATTTAAAGTTCCAGTCTCTTCTGAAAATCCTTGATTCTGCCCTCATCTAAATGTGAAGGATGAAGACACAGTATAGCTTCATAATCATGATTAAATCACAAGACACAGTAGACTGAACACTGATCAATCTTAATGTTGAAACTAAAATTTTGTTATTAACCTAATTAAATCAAACCTAAATGCACAATGGGACTTAGTGTCTGAATACCATCTATCTACCAGTTATTTGTCTGCAAAAGTTGTCTCTGTGTGTGTTTACCAAAACCGCATAGGAAATGGTTGTGAACTGGTGCAACAGAGATCACCACCGAGTGCATGTCTATATCAGAATCATTGCAAGAGGAAGGACTCCATATCTGGGAACTATAAAAAGCAGGAATCTAATTATTCCCTTCTGAGAATGAAGTTTGCTTCACCAAAGAAATTCCAAAAGTCTTTTTCCTTTCTCATGTCCTTTGTTTCTTTTCCTGTTTTTTCTCTGTATGTATTATAGACATTTTGGGGGTTTGCTTGATATATAAAACAAAACCCAGTAACTTGTGTGAACACAGTTAGGCCATGTGTGCTGTACTGACCAGCTTGTTACTTTTTGGGACCGCCAACCTATTTTTCTGCATTATGTATAGAGCCAATTGTAATTAATTTCTGGTCTATGGCAGTAAAGAAAGTTATTAATTAAGAGGACTACTTCACTGAGGTTATTTCGAGAATCTGGTTCCGTTGTTTGGAAGTATGCTTTCCCCTGCGTGTCTTTCACCCACATTAAAAGAGCTGACTAAAAACCAAACCAAAACCCAAAAAAACATCAAACCAGACCTTTCTATCTACATTAGTCTTCAAGGAAATAAAAGTATTTAGAGCACATACTAGACTCGTTCTTTATTATAAACTACTCTTTTTAGTAATAACACTTATCAGTGACTGATCCAGCAGCTAGCCAATGTATAAACCGAAAAAAGCTGCATAGGTGAAGCCCTAACTACAAACTTTCTTTTTCTGGGTGTTTGGAAATGGTGCAGGTCCAATAGTGTTGATGAGATGAGTGTGTGCCCAGTCCCACTGTTTTAAAATAATGTAGGTATCACTGGCTTACTTTTTGTTGTAAGAGGTTGTGAACATTCTGTTTTATTGATGTTTGTCCAACAAAGTCACCACTTGAAAGATTTAAACTAGTTTTACTGCTGTACTGGGACCAGTTCTGTGATACAAGTCCATTAGTCTTTTTTTGGTATATATATATAAAACACTTTTTAGTTCTGGTACAAAAATTTAGCCATAGAAGAAACAATGCTTCCTCTCCTCAGAAACGTTCTACGAGCATTTTATCTGTCAAATTATATTTTCTTATGGATTATTCTTTTCTGAAGAGCTTGGCATGAGAAGATAAGGGTATGAAATCTCCTTTATGGAATGCTCTCTGAGAAATGTCATTGCTTGTACATGTCAGATATATTTCCAATACTGCAGTTGCTATATTTGCCAAACCCGGTGTAAGAAATATGTGACAAAAATCCAGAAATTACTTATCTTTGTTATCAACTTAATTTTTTCCATTGTTACTTACAAATTTTATATGTACATACATGCATACATACATGCATATATATATATACACTCATAAAAAATCAGCCACAATATTGCTCAACTTAAAAGAAACCAAGAACTCCAATATTTGGCTTGATGTATACAGGTGATTGAAATATTCAGAAAATGAAAATGTCTCGGTCAAAGGTGAATAGATAACTTATTTTGTTCTGAAAAGCTCTGGGAAAAGTATAGCTAGAACAGTTGAAGGAAACATTTTCTAAGAAAGACTGAAAGATATTCTCTTGTATACTCCCTCTTATACTGCTATACATATATCCAAACTGATCCTGAAAAAAGTCATGGGATTTAGGACAGGAGTCTGCAAAATGTTGAACTGAATAAACATGGAATAGGGAAAAATTACTTACTATTTCTCAGAGTACAAGAACCAGAAGTATCAAATGAAGGGATCAAGTCATGGGTTTAGACCAAATACAAGCAGGTACTTTTTCATACAATATGCAGTTAGCTTGTTGAGACATTACTTTGCAGACACCAAATTTCTACTTGTTTTCTAAAAATAGTTCATAGAAATTCATAGGGAAAAAAGAAGTCCAAAGGACAGTAAACATGAAAATACAATGCAGGAAGTCCATTAATTACAGAGTGCTGAAAACTAGTGGAATATACCAATGAAGATAGAAGAACAGACCAAGGGAAGGACTACTGATATACTTACCTCACACATGGTCCACCAACATACCTTATCAAAAACAAAACAGAGTCTGAGTTAGGGGTTTTTTTCTGGTACAATCTCTGTATTCTAAATTTTCCTCAAAGTGTTAAATCCCCCCATCTCTTTCTCATTTCACTTACTTGAAACTGTGCTTTTTCACCCTGAACTATTTTCTTTTTCTTTTTCACATGCTACCCTACCTCATCTACCGTCACAGATTATTACCAGTGATCAATATCCTCTCCCAAGATATCTCTTTTCCCTCCTGCATAAACTCCTAAGGCATTAATCACTGCTTTAATCTTCTCCATCTGGTGGTGTTTCTACCTACTCATCCATTCAACAGGACCATGAAGAGGAGTACCAACATTTCTTATTTCCTGCATTTACTTTACGCTGAGCAATGGTGTGTAGGCAGAACATGAATGAAGAGTGGGAAGACGCCGCATTGATGTGTTGTGGTGTGCCACGGGGCAAGCTGTTGTCAACTTGTCCTTTCTTTTTAATTTCAGCTGGCCCAGAGTAAAATCCAGCAAGGCTAGAAACAAAAGACAAAGCAGCATCTAAAAGACCTGTCATTAGACCTGACCTGCTCAGATATTAGGTAACGTAAGAGTGTTTTGCTAGCTTTCTGTCTCTAGATGGCATAGTATACATCATGTAACAAGGCCGTGCTAGAAACATCTGCTTAATAACACATTGTGTATAATGAACCAAGTCTCATCTACGCATTGGTTAAAGTATTTTAAGATATCTCGATTGCAGTGATCTTTCTTACCTCTGTTCTCCCCCTGACACATGACTTTGCCATTTTAAAATGGTTCAGGAGATATTCAAAGCACATCAGAAGTATAGAGGACTCTTTTTGCCAGTTGATTCCTCCAAGGAATTCCAAAATGCTCAAAATTGCAGTACAGAGTAGATATAAAGCGTTGTCAGTACCCAGTGATAGTATGTATATTACTGTTTGTGAAACTCCACCCTACACTTTCTTAAACACATTTCTTCAATACCACACTGTTTTAATCACATAATTGTGTTTCAGGAGACAACATTTGCTAAGTACACAATAACTGAGCACACACATACATATACAAATGTTTCCTTTCAGCTATAAAAGCTATAGTAATCAATGGTTACTGTTAATTAACAATTAATCTGAACAAGCAAAAAGGAGAGTGAGGAAATATCTTTTAGCCTTTTATTTCTTAAAGTCACTTATCCCACGAATCTTAGCTTGTTGTGCTTACTGTTAGGCTTAACTTGTCAACATTTGCTTTGATTAAGATATGTTATACGACCTTTTTAAATGAGAAGAAATAAATCATCCTGTCTGCATCTCTTTCTACTCCACTAAGACCTGTGGGGGGAATGGTGTTGCAAGTTTCATTATATGGAGAAAGAAGGTGATCTTTAATAGATTAGACATTCTTCACAGGGCTGTGCTATACAGCTTTTGCTCTATTTTACTCCTTCTTTGGTGAATCTAATTTAAGATGTGAGCTTCATATCAAGAAATAGTCATATGGTGAAACATAGACTGTAGAAATGTATAATATTTGTCACAAGCTTTTAGTGCTTTTTTTGTATGTACATTGGGGTTTTTTACTGGTCTTATATAAGAGACTGAATAAAGAACAGCATTAGCCAAAAAGAAAGGTGTTAAGTGAAAACAGAAATAGTTGATTGTGTGCATTAAGCTATATTATTTCAGATAGTCTTTTCCTTTTCCTTCTTTTTTTTTCCTTTTCCTTTTCCTTTTCCTTTTCCTTTTCCTTTTCCTTTTCCTCTTTTTCTTTTTCCCTTTCCTTTTTTTTCCTTTTCCTTTTTCTATTTATTTTCCTGTTTGTTTGTTTTTTTTTTTACTTGAAACCATTGGATATCTTTCAAATGGATGTGTTTTTCTACTGGGAAAGTTCTTGTTTGCTAGGCTATGATTTATATAGTTACAGTCAGCTTGAAGCGTAGCTTAAATAAAAAAGTAGTCTTTCAGAGATGACACCTAGAAAATGTACGGTCTTACATTGTTGTGCACTTGTATTCTTTACACATGGAAGACTCAAAGAAAGAAATTGGGAACTAACTTGAGGAAACAATCAAGAGGTTGATATATCAATGCAGAAAGCTAACATGGGAAAATGGGAATTTATATCTATCAGTAATACATTCAGCATACCATAAATCACAGATATTTATGTGATGGTTTTTGCCCAGAGCATCTCTTATGCCATGTGAGCACCACTCAGTATCTTATAACAACCTTAAGATATTTAGTATCAAGGTGGGTGAACTAAACATATTATCTACTTTTGTTCAGCTCAGTTGTTCATGTAGTCCTTACAGTAATGTTAAAAAGCACCCAAATATTGCCATGGGCAGATGGCGCTTTTGCATCATGGGCAATCAAGGGTAACACCTTTTTTTGTTAGGCTAATGGGATTATACTCACACTGTAAAATTACGACAAGAGACCACGTGGAAGCAATCATGAGGCAAAAGTTATAATACTAATTCCAGATTAACATCAAAACCTGAATGAGCTAGATGTTGAAAAGCTTTTTTTTATTAGTCTTGCTGATATTACACTAAAAATGAATACTTGCTTTGACCAGGAGGAAAAACAGTCTGTGAGATGACTGAGAACACACTTTTTTCTTTTGTGTGGCTATTAATATATGTGTTTCCCCTTGTAGAAAAGGTGTTTGTATTTTTTAATATATGTGTAATGACTACTAGTATGTAGATTCTGATTTTTTACACCTCACTCAAAATTCCAAAGGTGTTTCAAGCAACAACTTTCTTTTAGTTGAACAATACAAAGATTTTTAAAAACATGACAGTCCTCTAGGTCCCAGTAAAAATTATTTAATGTGTTCTTCTATTGTATCAAGATGATCTGTAGATGTAGATTTTCTTCATTTTTTCATCTATATTAGTTAAATGTTCTTCACAAAAAAACACTAATTCAGAACCTCCTTCAGAATCTCCCTCTGATGCTAATAAAAAGCATGTTGCCGTGTGTGATAGTGTAATTCCTAGTGTTATAGTTGGACCATCATATTGAATAGACTTAATGTTTGCATATGTTAACATATATTACTTTTTTACCAACACCCAAGTATGTTTGTGGGTTTAATTCCCCCTCTCCCCCCCTCCGCCCTCTTTCTGTTTCTTTATTTTGGTCTCAATTTTGATCTAAGATGCATTTTGGGTAACTGAAATATTTTCCTTTAACTGTCTCCTGTACTAAGTAGTGTCACAGATATTTTCCAACTCAGTGTCTTCTTCTTCACTAACCTGAGAAAACAGGAAAGACTTTAACAGGTCTACTGTAGGTAAAACCATTTTTAATATCCTGACCTTTTGAAATACATACCATGTGATACTGTTTTCATAAAAGGATAAGCATTATGGTCTGCTAGACATTCAAATGAGCTGCTACAGAGCACAACAACACATCTGCAGGGGTTTTTTTTGTTTCTTAACTACCGATCTTGTAAAATTTTCCTGCTCCATCATAGCTATAACTGCAATATGTATCTATATCACTTCATTTAGTATTCTTTATTTGATCATTAAGAAATCTCAATTTTTTCTTCTTTCTTTTTTCTAACAAAAATTAATTATCACAGTAAGTTTGATACTCTAGAATGCAGGTTAACACCTGCAAGTTTTAAAAGCATTATAAAATGAAAAGTAAAGAAACCCAAATGACAGCAAGTCAAATCAAGTCACGCTGAAAATTTTATCAATGGCACTCTCAAATATGTTGATGAGTTCAGAAGCTGATATAGACAAATCTAAGTTGTTGCTAATACAAAAAGTTTGTTCTTTGAATTTCTAAATGTTGTTATCGTATTATATGTAGGGTTGGTTTTTGGGTTTTTTTTATAAACCTACCATAGGCTTTTTTTTCTCTTTTTTCAATGTGCCTGAAGTTTATCACAACAGCTAGACTACTTCATGACAGCCTGTAGCACATTTATATCAGGTAGTTCTTGTTTTGCTCTTAGGTCTATGAGTATGATCTAACTTTGAATTTGGATCTAACTTTGAAATACATCCTGCTCTGAGTAGAGAGTTAGAGCAGATGACCTCCAAAGACCCTTTTCAACCTAAATTATTTTACAATTCTATTTAACTTAGTCAGTGGTGTGCTATTCTTCCTCTTCTTCTTCTTCCTCCTCTTCTTCCTTCTTGTAGTAATTTCTTTTGAATAATCTCACAGTATCTAAAATATAGTAAGTGCAACTTACTGTCTTTGTTTTCCAAAGAAATTGAGACCTAAGGAGGCAGTAGATACATGTTATTTTTCCTAAAAAAGGACCAAAATTAGTCTTTATGTTAGACTGAAATTACTAATTTAACTTGCCACTTTTAGTGCAGAAGTACAGTAGCTTGCATGGTTTAGTTTAGATAATAAACTGTAATTAGAACAGCCCCAGCTGGAAGGGACCTTGAAATCCTCATGAATACTGGATCAAAATTGAGTTGCACACAGTCAGTTCAAGTACTTCTGCCCTGTCTTTCACTGGGCTTCTACTTCTGAAGCAAATAGGCTTTTAGGAGTTTGCTTCTGTAAACTGAAGATAGAGCGCTTCCAGTCTCATAGTGTTATGTACCTGTTGGTGTCTATAAAACAATAGGGAAATTTTGCTGAGATCATCATCAAGATTACTTAAGAGAAAGGTAATAATTTATGTTCTGTACTTGGTTTGAATGATATATATTTTGTAAGATAAAATATGGAATGGATTCTAGGAAGATAATATTAAATATTTAATATGCTGAAGGAGTCAGGGACCTCGCGGAAGAAGTACCTTATGGGCAATAGGATTGTAATGAAGATGCGCAAAACATATGAGTTACAGTACACGCGAAATTCTAAAGACAGGATCTGTAGGTCATGTAAATTAGTGTAATAGCACTGAAGTCCACAAGGTTACATGACTTAAAAGCAGCTTTGAATTGTTAAGTTATAGCACTGGACAGTAGGTGTGAAACAAGCCTAAATCTATCTTTATAACAGCATTGTTGGTAGGCTAATGAAAAAGATGACTTGGTTAGTATATAGTCAGCTATGATTCTTTTTTTTTCTGTATTCTTATCTACAAGCAACTGGCAAAAGGTTGCCTAGTTCTTTATTAACTCAATAGAAAAGATTTCTGGTCCAGATGCACCTCAGAACACTATCAACCTTTTACCTGTAACTATTTTATAAGAAAAAATGTTTTAGCATAGAGATGTATGACGTAATAAAAATTCTCCATGCGTTTCTAGATGGTGATTTCTTTTTTCTTTACTCTCCCCCCACCTCTTTAATCTCTGATAGATACTATTGTCTATAAATCCAATAAAATAACCTTGCTGAATGTGTAGGTGTGATTATTTAAGAGAAACTTAAAGAAAGAAGAAAACTCCTTGTTCAAATATTGGAAAGATTTTCTTTGTTCAGTGCTGCCTTTCAGTATACTATATATTACATTGTTTTCCTTCCTTTGCTAATTGTGCTTTAGCTACTATGCTATGTCTAATGTAATTTATTTTCTTTTATTCTATATTGTATGTGTCATCACTGCTTAAAATGTATCTACATAAGTGTCTTAGTTCCAATCACAGCTGTGCATTTGGAGTAGATAGCCTGATAATTCCACTTAACTCTCTTTGGTTTATAGCTTGGTAGCTTGGAGCAGTCTTGGAGAGTGCAAAGTGGATTTTTTCAAGGTGGAACTGAAGTGAAAAATGTGTTGCAGCATAATTATGAGGATGGAGGAAGACTGAGGAATTGAAGGGCTATGACAAAAAAATGCAGTCCTGGGTTCTACTCAGGTAGATATTTCGTTTTAAGGCTGTTATTTGTATTTAAGTTTCCTACTAAATTATAGGTTCGTATTTCTCAGTGCTGCTTCCTCTAGAAGAGAAGAGATTATTTGTTTATTTCATGCAAATACAACACACGTTGTCTGAGGTGTTGCTTTTTCTTTCTCTTTTTGGCTTTCTTAGGTGCTGTTATGGATCGTCCTGCTTCATCTTTCAATCAACCCAAGCTCCTACAAAATGAAACTGGATCTTTTATGAAGCTATCTGCTGTTGGTGACATATGTATCAGTGTGCTTTAGAAAAACTCTACATAGGGAAATCCAAGCATGTCTATGGAAAAAATGATGAGCTGGCCAGTGTTAGGATGATAGGAGGTTTGGATAAAGGACAATGGTAGAAAAAGTTTAAGACCTTCTGTTTATTTCATAATTAAACATAATGATAGTATGAAATATTTGAAATAAATTATTTACTTGCCCATTCTTTTAGAATTTGAGAGCATAAGCCAAAAGATTCCTACCTTCTGTCCACTGAGTGAAGGAGGTCTTTTATTTTCATTTCCATTCTGGCTCTGAGAATAATATTGATGTACGTGTCTTGGTTTCTCATAGAAGAAATATAACTTTACGGACAGTTAAATCAAATTTCTGAAGTGGTTTCATTTTGTCTGTAGAGTCCAAATATTATTATACATAGATTTTTATATTTACTGTAGTAACCATGTTGTAATGAATTATTTGCTGCTTATAATTAGTTGTAATTCATACTTGCATAGTATATCCATTTATCAAACAATAATATTGTAGCTTCCTTTCTTCCTCCATTTACTGTGCAAACACATGCTTCGTGGTTATCAGGTCTTTTTCTAGAAATATATTCCTCTTCATCTAATTTCTTTCTTACTGAGTGGCTGAGAACCTTCTTCTGTAATCCCAGATAAATATAAGCAATGCCCATCTGAAAGGTTATAGGGACAAATAGCAAAGTGGAAGGGAGCAATGTGTGTTGGTGTTGGTTTTTCAGATGGTGTAGGAATATGCAGGCAGCACCACCAGTGAAGAGGCTGGCTCC
>NW_009260128.1:5216677-5218382 GCF_000687185.1 Egretta garzetta
AGGGATCAGAATCAGATTGTCTAATGTCTGGATGGAAACAGCTTGCTCTGACTGAAGCTGTAATTTCAGGCAAAATTATGATTTTGGTTAGTTTGAAATTTATTTCATTACATTTGCTCTATTTGAACTATGCATAAATCTGTTATAATAGAGTAACTTCCCAATGCATGTGAAGACCCCAGAGGAATTATGTGTGGAAAATGAATTGAAAACCTCCAGATCATAAAACATAAGGGCTTTCCAATGAAACCACTGTTCAGGTCAGGGTAGCATGTCTACCATTACCATCATATACAGAGGCTATCTGCTAGTGGGAGATGACAAAGCTACATGTTGTTTTGTGGAGCGCAGAGTTGCCCTTAAGCATATGGTCTTCTGCCAGTGTTAAAGGAAGCTCTGCTTGACAGATCATTAGAAACTTTGTGATGAAGTCTCTGCTCTTTAGGCAAAATAATCATAAAAGTGGTGAATTACTCCAGCAGCAGAATATCTAGGGGAAAGAAATATTGAGTCTTCTGAAACAGTCTACTCTGCATTCGCATGAGTGTTAACAGTGACATAATATATTCTTTTCTAAGACTGTAATACTACCATTTTTCATGCCATAGACAAGGAGAAATGTGCATCTCTCCTTTGAAAACAATAGTTCTCCACTTATTGAGTTAATAATGTCTGGGCAAAGTTGGTATCAGCAGTGCCAAGTAGCCAGATGTATGCCATTTTGTTCATGATGCATGGTTTGTAAAATATTAGCTGTTATTGATGGGATTGACTTCAGAGTCTTAAATCTTAGGCATATATATTTCTTCCTCCTCTCTTAAAAGAAAAGGAGAATAAAAGACAGTAAAACCCTGACTGCTTAATGTGAATGACTGCTCTTCTCATCAATATTGCTATCTTGCTCTAATGCTTTATGTACACCACTGATAACTGAGGTTACTGATGTTTTATAATGAAAAGTACGGCCTTTAGTTTCTTACAATGTCATAAGAAAGAAGGAAGAAAATGTGCCACAGCATCTAATAATAAAATTTATCTCTCCTTTGCTGAAGAACAGAAATTTGGAATTTGTCAAACATTTGCCTTTCTGCAAATGTACTTCTTGCAGTTTCAGTTTGAATTTGTTTCTTAAATAGTTGAAATTGAATGCAAATGAAATTCTGAACACACCACTTGCAATCAGCTGGCCTCCATCATATCTCTGGTTGCAGTCTACACCACCTTTTTGGCTGAGCACTTACTTGCACATGGTGGTTATACCTGGGCTTGTATATGAGGAACTTGGGTGTCTCCGTGCCATTGGTAAAATTACTCTCCCATACTGCTTGAAAGCAAAGAGGAGGGAAAACCCCTTGTCTTAAAAAGTGTGGATGGAAAAAGTGAAATCTTAAGAGATAGATATGGGAGTGGATACTATGAGAGAAACCTTAACAGAGTAATCTGAAAGTGAGCAGAGAATGATGAGGAAGGGAGTGGCCCTTGCTGCTTTTAATAACCATCTCCTCACCCAGAAAGGGATAGTTAACTGCTGAGCAATAGGGAGAACAGTAACTGTCAGTGACTTTGATGCTATGCTAATAAATGCAAAGGAAGAGACTATAAGAAAGCTGGCAAGTGTTTACTGTGCCTTGAATAAATATTGCCCTAGCCTACTTTTTAAATAGCTGCTTATTAAGTGAATTTTTCCCATTTTATGACTTAAGCA
>NW_009260128.1:5218392-5236648 GCF_000687185.1 Egretta garzetta
AATTATGTAGTTTAAGGAATAGGTCTTGTCTCCTTCATATTGGCATGTTTTAAGTGCTGGATATGAAATGTTGCCTCAGCTCCTCTAGAGAAAAGGTAAAAAAACAGAAACTCAGAAAAAGATGGGACAGGAATTACAATTTGAGTTCACAGTGAATTTTTATTTATTTATTTTTATAGGGTGATTGTTTAGGAAACCTCCAGGGATAAAATGGACTTGTATGCCACTTCTGTTCCTGTTATTTAGTGAGACAGGTTAACAATATTGGTCTTTATAAACATAAAAAATAAGTGTTGATATGTCTCTATTGAAATATTCTATATTGATTCCTGGTAGGATGCAAGTTTGTCCTTAAATTTAATTGAATACTCACAGATTTCAGAGATTCCTAGTATGGTCCATCTTAAAGTGCAATTTCCTGACTATTTGCATGTGTAATCTGAGTAAAAAGTGGTATATTTAAATCACAGTTTAGAATTTAAACAGTCAGTTCCCCGACTCAAAAGTTGTATAACTCTGCAAGAAAACTGTAACAAGGAAGTTATTAGTGCTTTTTAAGACAGCTTCCCCTGGCTTCCAACCAACAAGACATCCCAGACCTAACTTTGGCCCTGCTGTGCATACAGATGTCCTTCCCTCCTCCCAACACAGCTCACTGCGAGTACGTTATCCTGTCAACAGGGCTGGCCATCAAAGGGAAATGTAGCCCTTAAAAATCACTGTTAAACTAAACTCAAATCTTTCAAAATAATTGTATTTCAAAGAGTCTTTGTAAGCCTTATTAATGGTTTCAACCTTCAAACCTTCAGCTGAAAGAGTATGCTCATGGAGTACTGTACTCAGAGGATGCAGGTTGCTCTCTGCAGTAAAGGAATGTGCTGCGAGAACATATGTAGAAGACAGGTGGGCTGTGTACTCATGGCCAGTGAGAGACCTTGGTTTGTCAAGAGCTTGAAGTGAGAAGAATGAACACCTTGGAGGGAAGACTGGCAAAGAAAACTGGTTAATATTCAAGGATCACTTCCTCCAAGCTGAAGAGTGGTCCGTCCTAGTGAGCAGAAACTCAGGCAAAAATTCCAGAAGGCTTGCATGGATGAATAAGGAACTCCTGACCAAAATCAAACATAAAAAAGAAATGTACAGAAAGTGGAAGCAGGGACAGGTAACCTGGAAGAAATACAGAAATACTGCCTGAACATGCAGAGATGCAGTTAGGAAAGCCAAAGCCTACCTGGAACAAGAAGGCCTTCTGTAAATATGTAAGTGGCAAAAGGAAGGCTAGGGAAAATTTGGGCCACTGCTGAATGTGGCAGGGGCCTTGGTGACACAGGACACGGAAAAAGCTGAGGTCCTGAATGCTTTCTTTGCCCCAGTCTTTACTAGAAAGACTGGTCTTCGGGAATTGCAAGCTCCCAAAGCCAGCGGGAAAGGCTTGAACAAGGAAGCTGTAGCCTTGTGGAAGAGGATCAGGTCAGGGTATACGTAAACAAACTGGGCATACATAAATCCATGGGACTTGACGGGATGCACCCAGAAGTGTTGAGGGAGCTGGCTGATGTCATTGTGAGGCCACTCTTGATAATCTTTGATCAATCATGGTGACTGGGAGAGGTGCCTGAAAACTGGAGGAAAGCAAAGATCACTTCTATTTTCAAGAGCCGGAAGGAAGATTTGCCTCCTCCCTCACACTCTCTGAAGGATTTTCTCTCCAGTTCACAGTGTTATTTCCACTAACTCATAATGTCTCTATTGCATAAAATGTCAGTGTTGCCACGTTAAATTTGCTCACACAAGCAATCTTTTAAAGGAAAAAAGTGGGGGTTTCAGGGAATGAAGGTCAGACCCAGCCTAGGACTTTTTGTGAAACACTAAGAAAAGGGGCAGGAGAGGGGCTAGGGGGAAGGGGACTGAGTTATTAGACAAGATCAAGCTGAATTCTAGCTGTTCTTAAAAATCCACTCAACTACCGAAAATCAGTAACAGAAAATGAACTATTAAGGGTTAGAATACACAATGAACCAAACACACAGACTGGGGTCTCTAGGAAGCAACTGGTCAACAAGTCTCTCAGGGAGTGAAACTACTCTCCACTCTCAATGGATGGCCTATGGAGGCAGAGGCTGCCAGCACCTCTGGTGCTCAGAGATACACCTTCACTGCCCTCTGGTCCCCCTCTTCTCACAGGCCCTATGGACACTGCATATTATATCTTCTTGAAAGCTGGCTTCAAGTCCAGTCTTTGTAAATCTCTATCTTGCATCCTACTCTGTTGCTGTACCACAGGTGCTCAAGGGGTGGGTAAGAGCTTCTGGTGAACAGCCTTGCGTGAGAGGCAATAAGCAGCATTGCCAAACCATGCAGGTGGCGCAGGGCTGAAGCCATCATGTTTATAAAGAGCTGCGCTTGGCAGGAGCAGGTGCTGAGCTGGCGGGGGCTCTGTGTCGAATTTAATTTACTGGATGATCTGGCTCGGCAAACATTCAGCGTAGATGCTAGTTCCTGCTTAATGTTAAGTAGCTGAGTAAACACAATAAAAGATCCCCATGAGTGTTAAGTAGCTGCTGAAAAATACAAGTTGAAATGTCCAAGTGCAGGAAAAATATTTTTACTCATTTGTCTGCTGATATGTCTAACCCGTACATGACGTCAAAGCACCATTCCTTCTAGATTACTCAGGAGCTTGAAAATGTCTTAAATGTTTTTGTATATATTCCCCAAAAGACAATTTATATACAAATTTGTAAGTGTAAGCCTAAAAGCCAAAAGTTTGGAGCAAAGTTTCTTTTAAAAAATTCTATCCAACAGCTAAAAGCTGCTGAGAATACTTAAATCTGTGTAGCTCTTTGTAGAGTATTTTTTACAAAGTTAAAGTAAACCAGTATTAAAATAGTGTTTATTGAAAAAAAAAGTGATTTATTTAAGATAAAATAATCAAACCATAGCTGTACTTGTAAAGCCACACCAGCAAGCTGTGTATATCCTGTCAGTCAGCCTTGTATCGCTTAAATTTATCTCCATGTAAGTTTTGTTTATTGTATAAATAATATATTTTAATAACTTAAAATGTTTAAGTTTATTCAATAGTAACATGATATTAAAGACTTCGTCCAGTTTACTACTTTCCAGTAGGTGTTCTGTCTTACTCAAAAGCAAAACCTACTCCCAAGTGGCCTGTAATTTAAATTTCTTGAAAAGTTTTCTTATTTTTTCATTTCTAAATATCTCTTCCCTCCTCCAGTTATATTTTCGGCAACATATACCTTGATATGAGAGATGAGAGTCAGGTACTATTGTTAAATAATACCGAAGCTTTGAAGAGAACTTTAGTATAGTGAAGGGGATACAAAATTTCAACAGTTTTGGTTTTAAATAGTTAATCTTGACAGCCTTCTTCTTAACTGTGTCTTCCAACTCTTGTTTGTCATTTTTGAAGACTGAAATCTAAATATGAGACATCAGTACTGTTAGATATTATTGAATTAGTTTTTAGCAGCTGATTATGTATGGGTAGTATTCCATCTATTATATCAGTGGAGGAAACTATCAGTGTTATAGATGTGTTGTGGTGCCATATTCCATGTTTGTCAGATGACATATAAAATATATCACAACGGTAATAAAATAACCATTTTAGACTGCGTGTTATGATCAAAATAGCGATTTTTCCTGTATCTGGCTATTGTAACATTTTGCAGTCACGTAGCCCTTGATTATCTGAAGTGGGTTTTTTGGCAATTCATGTGTGAATGCATGCAGGCATTCTCTTCCAATCTCCTATATAATAATAATAATAATAATATAATAGAAAACAAAAATAATAGTTATAAAAACTTATTTTACACTTTTTTAATACTTTTTTGACACATTGAAAAAGAAATTTAGAGTGACACAGTTTAATATAGAAAATATTTTACATTAATAATTCATGGTTAGGTATCTGCCATTTTGCTATGGATAGAATCATAGAATCATAGAATGTTTTGGGTTGGAAGGGACCCCTAGAGGTCATCTAGTCCAACACCCCTGCAGTGAGCAGGGACACTGTTAACTAGATCAGGTTGCTAGCCCCATCCAACCTGGCCTTGAATGTTTCCAGGGATGGGGCCTCCACTACCTCTCTGGGCAACCTGTTCCAGTGGTTTACCACCCTCATTGTAAAGAATTTTTTCCTTATATCTAGCCTAAACCTACCCCGATTTAGTTTAAAACCATTACCCCTTGTCCTGTCACAGCTGGCCCTACTAAAAAGATTGTCCCCGTCTTTCCTATAGGCCCCCTTGAGGTACTGAAAGGCCGCAATCAGGTCTCCCCGCAGCCTTTTCTTTTCCAGGCTGAACAAGCCCAACTCCCTCAGCCTGTCCTCATAGGAGAGGTGCTCCAGCCCTCAGATCATTTTTGTAGCCCTCCCCTGGACCCGCTCAAACAGTTCCATGTCCTTCTTGTGCTGAGGGCTCCAGAGCTGGACGCAGTATTCTTAGAGGGGCAGAATCCCCTCCCTCGACCTGCTGGCCACGCTTCTCCTGATGCAGCCCAGAGTACGGTTGGCCTTCTGGGCTGCCAGCGCACATTGACGGCTCATGTCCAGCTTTTCATCCACCAGCACCCCCAAGTCCCTCTCGGCAGGGCTGCTCTCGATCCTTTCTTCCCCCAGCCTGTACTGATACTGGGGGTTACCCCGACCCAGGTGCAGGACCTTGCACTTGGCCTTGTTGAACCTCATGAGGTTCACACAGGCCCACCTCTCCAGCCTGTCCAGGTCCCTCTGGATGACATCCCGGCCTTCTGGTGTGTCAACCGCACCACTCAGCTTGGTGTCATCTGCAAACTTGCTGAGGGTGCACTCTATCTCACTGTCCAAGTCATTGATGAAGATGTTGAACAGCACCGGTCCTAGTACGGACCCCTGAGGGACACCACTTGTCACCGGTCTCCATCCGGACATTGTGCCGTTGACCACTACCCTCTGGACACGACCATCCAGCCAGTTCCTTATCCACCGAACAGTCCACCCATCAAATCCATAGCTTTCCAATTTAGAGAGAAGGATGTTGTGGGGGACCGTGTCAAAGGCCTTGCAGAAGTCCAGATAGATGACGTCTGTTGGTTGTCCCTTGTCCACTGATGCTGTCACTCCATCATAGAAAGTCACCAGGTTTGTCAGGCAGGACTTGCCCTTGGTGAAGCCATGCTGGCTATCTCGAATTATCTCCCTGGCCTCCATGTGCTTTAGCATAGCTTCTAGGAGGATCTGTTCCATGATCTTCCCAGGCACAGAGGTGAGGCTGACAGGTCGGTAGTTCCCAGGGTCTTCCTTTCTACCCTTTTTGAAAATGGGCACAACGTTGCCCTTCTTCCAGTCACCAGGGACTTCACCTGACTGCCATGACTTTTCAAATATTATGGAGAGTGGCTTAGCGACTACATCGGCCAATTCCCTCAGGACTCTGGGATGCATCTCATCAGGTCCCATGGACTTCTGTGTATTCAGGTTCCTCAGGTGGTCACGAACCTGGTCTTCTCCTACAGCAGGAGGGGTTTTGCCCTCCCAGGCCTCCTCATGCCATCCATCAACTCGAGAGGGGTGAGGAGAGAGGCTGCCAGTGAAGACTGAGGCAAAAAAGTTGTTGAGTACCTCAGCCTTCTCCTCATCTGCTGTTACCAGCCTGCCGGTCTCGCTTATCAGCGGGGGTACACTCTCTTTAACCTTCCTTTTCCGGCTGATATACCTGTAGAATCCCTTTTTATTATTCTTTGCATCCCTAGCCAAGTTAAGCTCCAGCTGCGCCTTCGCCTCCCTGACCCCATTCCTACACAACCGGACCACTTCCCTATACTCTTCCCAGGATGCCTGTCCCTGCTTCCACTGCCTGTGCAGTTCCCTCTTCCTCCTTAGCTTGACCAGCATCTCCTGTCTCAACCACGCTGGTCTCTTCCCTTCTTTGCTTGATTTCTTACACCTAGGGATCGATAGCTCCTGCGCTCTGTGGACCACTTCCTTAAAGATCTGCCAGCTCTGTTCTGCTCCCCTGTCCCTGAGGGCCGTTTCCCAGGGAGTCCTACTGACTATCTCCTTGAGGAGCTGGAAGTTGGCTTTTCTAAAATTCAGGGTCCTGACTATACTCTTTGTCCTTCCCATTTCCCTCAGGAGCGTGAGCTCTACCAGCGCGTGATCACTGCAGCCCAGGCTGCCTCCGATCTGGACATCTCCGACGAGCTCGCTTGCATTGGTGACCACCAGGTCCAGTATCGCATCCCCTCGGGTAGGGGTGTCTATTACCTGGCTTAAGAAGTTGTCCTCAATGCATTCGAGAAACCTGCTGGATTGCCCACAGTTTGCCGTGTTGGTTTTCCAGCAGATGTAGGGGTGGTTGAAGTCCACCAGTAGGACGAGAGCCTGTGAGCGCGAAGCCTCCCGGAGTTGGACGAAGAAGGCTTCGTCAGTCGGCTCCTCTTGATCTGGTGGCCTGTAGTAGACACCAACCACCAAGTTCCCTTTGTTGCCTCTCTCTCTGATTCTTACCCATAAGCTTTTGACCTGCTCGTGGCTATTCTTCAGGGACAGCTCTTCACACTGTAATGATTTCTGGATGTAAAGGATGATCAGAATGTAAAGGATGATCAGAACATTCAACGTTGTGATTATCAAAGTAAAGAATTAAATACAATTTCTTTCCAGTTTAAATGTGATGCTTTATCATGTGGTGTTTGACAATCAAGTTATTATATTATGCTGGCATTCCCTGGAAGATAACAAACTAAAGTTAGATTGGTTTAAGTCTGGCTTTTTTGTTTTTGTAAAAGTAGATCCTTAGTCCATTGTCCATGATATTAATCTAATTTTTGCCTGCAGCACAACATGTTTGGTCCTATTATCCACTACACATCCATTTAAAAATTAAGATATGCCCAGTCAAGAATAATTGGCAAAATTACTTCTGTTGCTGCTGTCCCCTTTATATTCACACTTCTGCTGGTCTGTTATAAATGGCTGTTGAAATTTTAATAGTCAAGTTATCAGCTTTTTCTATGCATGTGTAATGATTAGCACAGTTTGTATTAAGAAAAAAAGCTAATCTTTGGACTTGTTATTAGTTTCACCTGCATCATTAGCAAGTAAAATATAGCTCTAAGGCTTTAAAAAGTTTAAAAAATCTAATTTACTTCGCACGTCCACATAATTTCACGTCATGTCTAGGGTTTTTTTTCACTGTTATGTAAGACATCGAACTGTTGCAGATTCCTGCTTTGTCAGGAGTTTCTCTGGATAACTAGAAATACATTCTAAATAATAACAGAAATTCCCCCTGTAACCATTTTCCAAAACACTGCTTTTGTATGTGTTGTCTTGTTTCCTCTCTTTTATCCTTGTTTGTTTTAATTTGCTTTGGAAAAATCATTCAGGACCATCTCTGGTGAAATGCAAGTTTGGGTGCTTAGAAAAATCTTGCACTTGACCCTCAGTAGAAGAATTGATCTGTGTTATGAGAAATAAATCTGAACGTATCTTGCATCAATTCCTTACTAGGATATATTTTGGTCACTGATGAGTAGCTACTTTTGCTGTTTTCAATAAGTAACTCTTATAGGTTCAAACACACTAGACATAAAAGTCCCTTCCTTCCAAAATCCTGCTATTGGACCATACCACACTTTTAAGTGCAGTATAAATCAGTTAAGTCTGTCACTTCATGAAAATACCCTTATGCCTGACTGGCACTAGAAAGAAGCTGTCATTCGTGGGAGGTATTGGTGAGGAAGCTGGCAATAGGCTGCCTATTGTTTAGAAGGTCAGAGTACACATATGTTCAAGAAGACTTTAAAATTCACTGTAAATAACTAGGAGTATATTTCTGGCTTTACACAAAGTAGTTCAAGAAAATAGTGCTGCTCTTTGTGCGTTCATGAGAGAGTTATAAAACACGGATTTCTGTCTCTCACCAACAAAGCTGCTTTTTATTAGTATTTTTAAAAAGAGAAAATGAATGTAGATGTATTTTTCAGTGAACTGAAAACATGCTACCTCTTAGCTTAAACTGGCAACCCTCGGTATCAATACAGGCTGGGGAATTAAAGGTTTGAGAGCAGCCCAGTGGCAAAGGACATGGGGATACTGGTGAATGAAAAGCTGGACATGAGCTGGCAACGTGCACTGGCAGCCCAGAAGACCAACCGTACCTGGGCTGCATCAAGAGAAGCGTGGCCAGCAGGTCGAGGGAGGTGATTCTACCCCTCTGCTCTGGTGAGACCTCACCTGGAGTACTGCGTCCAGCTCTGGAGCCCTCAGCACAAGAAGGACATGGAACTGTTGGAGTGGGTCCAGAGGAGGGCCACAAAAATGATCCGAGGGCTGGAGCACCTCTCCTATGAGGACAGGCTGAAGGAGTTGGGCTTGTTCAGCCTGGAGAAGAAACCTGATTGTGGCCTTTCAGTACTTAAAGGGAGCCTATAGGAACGATGGGGACAATCTTTTCAGTAGGGCCAGCTGTGTCAGGACAAGGGGTAATGGTTTTAAACTGAAACAGGGTAGGTTTAGACTAGATATAAGGAAGAAATTTTTTACAATGAGGGTGGTAAAACACTGGAATGGGTTGCCTGGAGAGATGGTAGACACCCCATCCCTGGTCAGGCTGGATGGGGCTCTGAGAATTCTGGTCTAGTTGAAGACATCTGTGCTCACTGCAGGGGGATTGGACTAGATGACCTTTAAAGGTTCCTTCCAACCCAAACCTTTCTATGATTCTATGATTCTATGATTATTATAGCATTTCACCTTTCCTCTCCTGAGTCTTGAAACAAATATTTAGTCAGATAATTATTTAGATTAACTCTTGAGATAATTCATTTAGTCATCTGTAATGGTTGATAGCTTATTCTAACCACAAGTTTCTTGCAACAGGCCATGAGAATGAATGTCATTTAGTAATGTGGGTTCTTATTATGACCCAACATATAAAAGCAAAGCAAGTCTAAACATTCACTCTGATGGACCAATAGATATCATTTATCTTGATGGGTCTGAACCTGGCATGTAAACATCATGCAGCAGAATTGACAGAGGGATCATTTACAGTGACAATATTATAGCAGTCTTTATTGTGAAATCTTGGAAAAAAGAAAAAAAAATCTCTGGTCTCATATTCAGCCAGTTTATTGCTCCCTGTAACTACTATATAACTTGGTAGTTCCATTTCATTTTGTTGTTGTGGTTTTCTCTTTCAAATATTCCACCTTTACAACATACTGTACAAAAGTTGTAGCTTGTTAGAAAGAAGATACGCATGAATAATATGAAGAGGTTTTTTTAAAACACCTGAAAAACTGAAGATATTGCCTTTACTAGGTAAACACTTGCAAACATTCTGTTTGAAAGATTTTTTAGCATATAGTTCCCTCTTTATCACGCAGCTTGAAAGTCTTCCCTAAGGAAATTGACTTCAAGTAAATTGTCAATGTGCCTCAGATATTCTTACACATGACTACACATGCTTCACAGACACTTATTTTGAGAGACTAAGTTCCTTATAATGTTGTCTAAAATGTCAGAGGAATAAATAATCTCATAAAGCAACATCTTGCCTTCAGATGATGAACTATTTGGTCATATCTTGTTTTCTGTTTATTAAACTTAAATAAATCACCTAAAATATTCTCACATTGTTACATGAATAGTTTGTGTGCTGTGACAGCAAAGATGTTAGTTTAAAAAAATATTAGAGACTTGTGCAATAACCTAAAAGACCAAAGTCTGTGGTACTTGGTAATTCATATATTACTGCTATATGTTATTAAGTCCTGATGTGTTTGGTATGAAGCTGTACTGAAAATGATTCTCATGTTTGTATTAGATCACTACTGTAACAGATTCAGTCAACTTTGCGAGGTAATGGAGGGGGTGATTACTGATCAAAGCTCTTTCTGGTTTTAAACTTAGTAGTTGCTACAAAATCTTTCACCTCAACTGCTTTCATGGGCTGTTTCTGCCATCCTAAAGGGAAGATGTTAAAGTAGGTGTAAGACAAATAGATGCATCCTTCCTCCAGTGCCTTCCCTCCTTTTGGACCACAGAAGCTGCAGGGAGAAGCTCTCATGGCTTTCTGGAATAGAAATGTGTTGTTGTGTAGAGCCACAGAGTAGCATCCCTTCTTTTCTAGTGCTCTCGGGAGTATCATGAGGAAGTCAGCTGAAAAGGCAAAGCTTTAGATATCTGTCTAGGGGTTTCCAGAGGAACCTAGGGCTGTCAGGGGGAAGAGTTCAGTGTAGAAACCTATTCACTATGGTCCTGTTTTAGAACTGATGTTTTATCTGCAACAAACATAGCAGAAGGTGCCTGTGGAGAAGGCTTTCTCAGGGTTTCTCAGCTCTGTCACGCTGGGAGAGCTGTCTTTCAAGGCTTTACAGAGAATGTGACATTATGTAGTTACTCTCAGATGTAAGTTATTGCTGAAGATAATGTCTTCTTTGTTTCTTATAGGTTTCTTGGCTCTTCCTGACATTCTGTCTACCTACTTATTTTCATAGAGGAAAATGTCATAAATTAGTCTCTATGCTTTCTCTAATTGTTTCAGACTGCTAAGCAGCTTCTGGACAGACATCACACATACATAGAAATGTATGTATCTACACCTCTAAAAACAAAGGTAGAAGTTATTTTGGGTCAAGAAAACAATCAAAAGAAATGTTATGATCCTAGTTAATGGCAACTTCTAGCAATATGTCTTGAATCCTCAGATTGTAGTCACAGATTTGTGGTCTAAGTTTCATTGAAAGTTCAAATGAAAGTATATTTTTAAGTTTAGTTTTAAAAGGTACTTTTTTTCTTCTTTTTTAAGCAGTTCCTAGTGACAGTATGTCTCAGCAAATTTTCTGACAAAATGTAGCTAACTAAAAAATTCCCATCTCTGTGATTGATCTGTTTCCGGAGTTTTCCTAAAAATAAAATCAGTTGAAGACAAAGGTTACAAAAAGAAAAAATTTACAGATTAGTTTACTTGAGGAAATTCTTAAGAAACTTTGTTTGAATTTCTTCCTTGAGCAATGTATTTATTAAGACTGTAGCTGTTTTATCATATATGACAAGTGAAAGACTGTTTGAAGTTTTCCCTAACCAGTAACTTAGAAGGGAAAGAACCACTCTGAAATGATTTCTCGCAGTTTGCTTCATACCATACAATAATACACCAAAGCTTCCATGATAAGGTCTTAATACAAGGCTAAAGGCAAAAACTTAAGAAAAGTGGGGAATCTGTATCTTAGATAGATAAAAGATTTCATCATGCAGCATATCAGTGACAAAGATTAAAATAAAAACTAGGAGTTACAAAGTTGGCTTGGTTTTTTTAGGGTTTCTTTCCTTGATGTAAAGACCATTTTCTGTTGAAATGTAAAGATCCAAGAAACTACAGTGTCAGTCATTTACTCCTTTTTTATTAAATTAAGAATGTCATTGCTAGGGGATAATGACAGTCCATACTCGGACTCGTATAAAGAAGTGCTCTAGCTGTTTGTGCTTTACACATAAGACAAAATAGAATCAACCTTTCCTATTTACCCAATATAGACCTGTTAACTACTTGCAAGGCAAAGCAAGTTGTAATTAACACTATTTACCAAAATCAGGCTTGTTTCAATTCATGGATTTGTTTTGAGTTGTGTTATTGATGTTACTTTATGCATAGCTGTACTTGCAATTTCCTTTCTAATTAACTTCCATTTTTAAAAAGCAATCACTTATGCTAAGAGAGGAAATCCTTGTTTTTATAAAAACCTTCTGTCAGTAGAGGTGACTTCCTAAATATAATGTAGAGAGACATTTCATTGCCTTTAATAACTGTTCTCATGGGAAATAATTGCATTGACACAGGAAATCCAAAGAAAGCATCCTAACTGTTGAAAAGGGAAATGACAGACATACTATCCTGGGATGCAGGCACAGAAAAGCAAATACGGCACTAACCTAAGAAGCCTAGATTTTATTCTCATTTTGCGCACATTTTTCTCATAATCTTTTTTCACTGCTCACTTGTGTTCCTCGGATGATGTAATGCTTATCACTTAGAGGACTGCCTACAACATTCTCTGTGAGAACCTTTGGATACTAGCACTGTTGATTGACTCTTTTGCCCCCTCTACATTAATACAAACAAAAAAAGTCTTAATAAACATGTTGTGTAACTAAATGTTAGTGTTTTCTATTTTAGAAAATAATTACTTAGTTTCTTTATTTAGATGCATTATGTTCCCCATCTGGTGCTTCTGCATATATTCTAGCAAGGTATTATATGTAGAGTGTATAATTTTTTAAGACATTCTTTCTGAGGAAAATATGCTGATTTTCTGATAGATTCCGGCAGTAGGAAAGCTGTGACAAAGAAGTTGTTCTCATCTTTATACATCTGCTTTCATCTTTATAGATTGAACAACAGTCTAACCTAAAAGCAGAGTTACTACATGAGAACAAGATTCTGGTGTATAATAGTGTATGAAGATATCATTATTTTGGACGAGCTGATTACAATCATGATTGTATAAATATCAGAATTGTGTATTGGGTTTGCGTGGCAAGGTTTTGGTAGCAGGGGGGCTGCAGAGGGGCTTCTGTGAGAAGCTGTTAGAAGCTTTCCCTGTGTCCTATAAAGGCAATGCCAGTCAGCTCCAAGGAGGACCCCCTGCTGGCCAAGGCTGAGCCCATCAGTGACAGTGGTAGCGCCTCTGGGATAACATATTTAAGAAGGAAAAAAACCCTGCTGCGGAACAGTAGCCAGAGAGAGAGAAGCGAGAGGATGTGAGAGAAAACAGCTCTACAGACAAGAAGCTTAGTGAAGAAGGGGAGGGAGGAGGTGCTCCAGGCACTGGAGCAGAGATTCCCCTGCAGCCCCTGGTGCAGCCCCTGGTGAGGCAGGCTGTCCCCCTGCAGCCCATGGAGGTCCATGGTGGAGCAGATACCCGCCTGCAGCCCAGGAAGGACCCCACACTGGAGCAGGTGGATGCCTGAAAGAGGCTGTGACCCTGTGGAAAGCCAGCACTGGAGCAGGTTCCTGGCAGGGCCTGTGGCCCCGTGGAGAGAGGAGCCCACACTGAAGCAAGTTTGCTGGCAGGACTTGTGACCCCATGGGGGACTCATGCTCGAGCAGTCTGTTCCTTAAGGACTGCACCACATGGAAGGGACACACGTTGGAGCAGTTCGTGAGGAACTGCAGCCTGTGGGAAGGACCCAGGCTGGAGCAGTTGGTGGAGGACTGTCTGCCTCTGCTATGGGAGGGACCCCAGGCTGGAGCAGGGGCAGAGTGTGAGAAGTCCTCCCCCTGAGGAGGAAGGAGTGGCAGAGCCAGCGTGTGATGAACAGACCCCAATCCCCATTCCCCATCCCACTGCACGACTCAGGGAGAGGAGGTAGAGAAAATTGGGAATGAAGTTAAGCCTGGGAAGAAGGGAGGGGTGGGGGAAAGGTGTTTTAAGATTCAGGTTTGGTTTTTTTTTCCATCTAGTACTGTGATTTTATAGGTAATAAATTAAACTAATTTCACAACTTTGACGCTGTTTTGCCCATGACAGCAACTGGCAAATGATCTCTCCCTGTCCTTATCTTGACCCAGAAGCCTTTTGCTATGTTTTTCTTTCCCCTGTCCTCTTGAAGAGAGGTGTGGTAGAATGGCTTTGGTGGGCCCCTGGCATCCAGCCAGGGTCAACCCATCACAAATTGCTATTCAAAACCAGACTTATTATAGTAACTCAATACTATCTCCACTTTTGGGACCCTGATACAAGAAAGACATTAATCTGGAGTGAGGTTAACAGAGTGCAAGGCTGGAGCACTTGCCCAGTGGGGAGAGGCTGAGGGCTGATTCACCCTAGATCAGGGATGGCTTCAGAGGCACCTAACAGCAGCCTCCCAGTGACTGCAGGGAGGTTATCGAGGAGACAGAGCCAGGCTCTTCACAGCTGTGCCTGGTGGGAGGAAACGGGACAACAGGCATAAATTGAGACAAAGGATGTTCAGGCTAGATGTCCTGGTTTCGGCTGGGATAGATATAAGGAAAAACTTTCCTTCCCTAAGGACAGCACAACAGTGGGACAGGCTGCACAGAGAGGTTACATCATTGGAGTGCAAAACTTCCATTATCGGAGGTTTTCAAGATCCAGCTGGACAAAACCCTGAGCAGCTGGAAGTCTGACCTCAGAAGTGGTCCTGCTGTGATCAGGAGACTGGACTAGAGATCTCCTGAGATGCCTTCTCACCTGAGTTACTGTACGGCTCTAGAACATATTCCACATATTCTTCATACTACTTACTGTCTAGCAGTGAATGTTAAGCTTTGACATCTACTGTCTACCTTAAATTGCTCAATTTATAGAACAGATCCAAAATGTAATCTCTTCAGCACAAATTATTTAGCAAAGGTCTCTTTATCAAGGGAACAAGAAGATAATCATAGCTAAATAATATTAAAACCTGCAAATATTAGGATATTTTCAAATGTTCTTAAGGCATTGGACCACTGTCCTGCAATTTCTGTACCATAATTTCACAAGTACACGTTATATTGAAAATTATTAAAACAGAAATTTCAGATTTTACAGTAAAGTTATGTGACTTCTGTATGAATGTTGTATCTTGTGGGATAGAGAAAACAGCTTTCAAAAAATCATATAAATTCTGTACTTTAAACAAGCACGGATTGTTTTGCAAATACTTCCTTGGTGGTCTCACAGGATAAAATCTTTTCCACATTCTTTTGCTTAGGTTTTTATATGTTTTGTAATGTATCCAATGATGATTCAATTTCTGCACACAAACAACTGATTCATAAGAGCAAAACTGATCTAGAAAAACATTTAAAATTATTTAATTATTCTTTATGAGTAAGATAACTTTTCAAATGTTTTGAATAAAGATTATTTTTAGTCCTCTTACTGGCATACAAAATATTTGGAATTGGTATAATGTCTGTTTTTTTCAATATGACCAGTGAAATAACTTTTTGAACTTTCAAATATGGGTAGTATCCATGAACTAAGCCAGCAACTGTATGAAGAATTAGTTCTCTATAAAGATAATTTGGTAGAAGGTACTATGGTAAATGCAAACATAGCTGACCAGTTTTGGCTTGTCAGAACAAATAAAACTGGATGGATGAAGGAACTGGAATACTCTGGACATGCAGAAATAGAGTTATTTGCAAGATATCCCTTAGACATTGGGCACACAATATTTTGGTGCTAAAATATTTCTGTATTGAAACAAGAATATTTATAAAATTCCAGAAAAATGCAGACAAATCTTCTTCTTCTCATGCTCTGTGACAGTTTCAACTGTTTCTAGGTCTTTCTGCCAGAAACAGTAGGGATAATTAAGCAATGGGGTATTAAACTTTTAGTGCTGCCGTCTTTGTTCCCACCTAAGTTAATTGCTGCCAGTGCTGTCCAAAATGAGCATGAAGGACTGTCCTGTCTCTTCTTCCTTTTTGGAAAAATCGCCTGTGTCTTGTATCTCACCTCTGTCATGTCTCAGCTTCAGCTCATTCTTCCTCTTGCACAACCATATTTAGCACATCGTTCATTCTAGCTGTTCTCTCATGTTTTCCAGTTGGTCAGTATCACCTTTGAAGTGCAACACTGTAACTGGGTGAGGTGCTTGAAATCAGTGTTTGAAGGCCTGCCAAGAACAGAAGAATTACTTATAACTTTTATGGACAATACTTCTATACATACATATTTGTACTTTAAAACACAGTAATTTAACCAGCAAAGAGGGAATACATTTTAAAACAAACAAAATTAATATTTATCTGGTTTCTCTTTGCTAGGGATGTGAGCCAGCCTTTCATATAGAATTTCTTTAACCTTTTCTCGGTTTGTTGTGTTCAAGTTCAGTTTTCCTTTTTGAATCTGACATCTCTGGGACCTATGTATTGTTATCTCTGTAGCACTGTATATCAGACTGTATGACTAAAACTAAAGTTAAAAGTATTTTATCCCCATCAGTAAAAAAATGTATGTACTTTCAATTTCCTAAATCTGTAGTAACTTCCTTTTGTATTGTAATACCTCTCGCACCGCAAATAAGTTGCTTTCTTATCAATAAAAGGAGAATGATAGGAGAAACAAGGAAGCAAAAAAATAAGTTTTAATTTAATATATAGGTGAATATGTTATATTCATATGTTGATATTAACTTCATGGAAGGCCTTTGCTGGTTTAGCTCACTAAATTACCACTTGAAGTATACAATTTCAGTTTTAGTTTCAAGAAATACCCACCACCAGTAATATTCAGTATCAAGAGCACCATTAGTGTCAGACATTTCATTCTTATATTGAACATGTGGTTTACGATTCAAACGTGAGGCTTCAGCGTATCAACTTTCTACCTGTAGCTGTGCTTCAGAATCTCTGTATGATTTTATGCAAGCATTACAACCTTTCCATGACCCCATTTTTTTCTGCATACAGTACAGTACTTTTGAGTAGTGGGGATTAAATCAAATTGCCATAGCTATACTGTTCACAAAAGCTGTAGGAAGCTCTAATCTTTCCAGGCTGTCATAAAAATGAATCCACCTGGAATTCCCTCCAAACACTATAGGGTTAAGAGATGCTTCAAAGTCTGGTAAATTACATGTTATCCCTGCCTTCCTGGGTATCTGTCAGCTCTAGTTTAAGAGTATGTAAACAAAAGGAAGCTACACAAAGAAATGAGCACTGTCAAATAGAAAATTTGGAACCAGTCTCAGCCTCAGGGAGAAAGGCTGTTTAGAACACCATAATTGCCTTTTTCCTGTTGTTGCTCATATTATAAACACATAAAATATTAGTTCATATTGCAAATATACATTTAGGAATTTATATCAGTATTGCTCATTATGGTCAAATAAATGTTTACTCTTATGAAGATTATAGTAGTGTTCAGAGAAATAATTTACTATACTATTGTGACAGCTTCATTTTTAATAACCCTATGGATTGTCTTCCAGTGCTTTGTGTTACTAGATGTGTGAGCTGTAGATTCGTAGGTTGGTTGGGTTTTTTCCACTGACTTCACATTCCTGGACCATGATTTTTATTTTTAACAAAAATGTGAAGAGTTTCCAGGGTGAATCTTTCCAATGGAAAAGAGAAGTTGAAGGATTTTAGAAGAGGCTTTAAATTTTATGCTCCTCTTGTCAATAGAGGACTTTTCAAGGTCTTCCCAGCAGAACTGGGCTATTTTAAAAAGTATCAACTGGATGAAGAGTTTTAAACTTGTTCAAAATAAATATATATAAATTTATATACATAGGTATTTCATTCAATGTAAAATGTGTGTGCAACTGTATGCACAGGTTACTGTTTGCACAATGGCAACTATGCCAAACAACAACAACAAAGAATCCTGTCTGCCCCCTGCCCCAAATAATTTGGATCAAACAGACAAATCAAGAGTACAATTTCTTTATCTCAAATCATATTATTTTTCCATGAATACCATTTATATAAGATAAGCCTAAACATCGCGTTCAAATATGAAAATGGAAGTGTGTAATATGTAATTTCACTTTCAGTCATACCTGTGAACAAGACTTTATGACAGCAGTCATCAAAGAAACTCATCATTAATTTGGCATCAACATATTTCAGTGAAATAATTTTCAAATTCCTCTGAACCTAATAGGGAAGGCAGGTCAACTTCACCTTTCTCAGTTCTGGAATGAATTTGAATTACAAACTCTCTCATGTCCAGTCTCCATTGTCTTACTTTACTTCATACAGTGCTTCAGTCCCAAACACTACTTAAAAACCTGTTTAAAAAAACTTGTTAAAATTCCTTGATCTTGGAGTGCCTTTAGAAAATATGATCATAGAATCATAGAATGTTTTGGGTTGGAAGGGACCCCTAGAGGTCATCTAGTCCAACCCCCCTGCAGGAGCAGGGACACCGCTAACTAGATCAGGCTGCTCAGAGCCCCGTCCAACCTGGTCTTGTATGTTTCCAGGGATGGGGCCTCCACTACCTCTCTGGGCAAACTGTTCCAGTGTTTCACCACCCTCATTGTAAAGAAGTTCTTCCTTATATCTAGTCTAAACCTACTCTGTTTTAGTTTAAAACCATTACCCCTTGTCCTGTCACAGCTGGCCCTACTAAAAAGATTTTTCCCGTCTTTCCTATAGGCCCCCTTTAGGTACTGAAAGGCCGCAATCAGGTCTCCCCGCAGCCTTCTCTTCTCCAGGCTGAACAAGCCCAACTCTCTCAGCCTGTCCTCATAGGAGAGGTGCTCCAGCCC
>NW_009260128.1:5237032-5258550 GCF_000687185.1 Egretta garzetta
CCCCCACCATTCCTGCCATCCCCCTCGCCAGCAAATGGGAGGAATGTTGTGCCAGAGCTAGGACCAAAGAAGTGGCAACAGACCAGACAATTTTTAGTCCCTAGGGGTGGGTACATGGGACGGGGTGAAATGAGAGCATGTGCTGCACACGGGCAATGGGCATCTCTGCTAGAAACAAGCCTGCTCATGGCCACAGCAATGGTGACTGCGTAGCACAGACTTATCGGTGTCCTCACCAGCCCACTGACCCTCTGTGGGAGACCAACTGGAAGAACAGAAAATCTAACACCAAGGCCAACTTGTAACCCCCTGGAACAAAGAACTGTTTGATCAGAAGGGTGTGAGCAAGGGCAAGAGATGAAGCTCAGATAATGGAACAGGGTGTGGAGATGCCATAAGCCTTACTGAGGAACGGCCAGAGACAAAACTCAGGTTAAGGGGACAGGGGCATCGAGATTACCTGAGCCTTGCCAAGGAATGCCTCAAACACTTGCAAGACGCAAAGAAAGACCCTGAAGCAAAATCCTCTCAGCTCAGCCCTGAAACGCAACTGCCACCGTGGCAGAGCGGCAGTCCACAGGAGAGCAGACATAAAACGGGGAGGGCAAGTGCCATTGGGTGGGATTTCTGGACAAGCACTCCTACAGACCAGAGACCCCCGTTGGCTGGACCAACGCTGAAACCCGGACCATTGACCTCTCTCCCCCCCACCTCCTCTCCATCCGTCTCTTTACTCTCTTACTTTTTTTTGACTGTAGTAATCAACGTAAGGCATACAAGCACTAAGCATTTCTGCTACCCAATTATTTACCAATGAGCCTAGCTGTGGAATAAAAGTCTGTCCTTACCCACGGACTTTGGGTGTTGCGTATATCCTATTCCAACCAAGAGAATCAGCAAATCTGAATTACTTCTCCCTCCTTCTCTGGCGGGATGCAACACCCACCTCACAGATGATGGGTGATGCAACAGATGGCAAACAAGTACTTCATATCTAACTTCTACTTCATATCTAACTTCAAGGCCTGTTCTTGGGACAAAGGACCTGAGATTGAGAAACTGGGGCTCTAAGGGCCCTAAACGCAGCGGTAGATCGATCAAGGTAAGAGCATGTTACCGACAAGGATGTTGCCGAATTTCCCAGACTTGAGCGGCAGTGTTATGGGAGTGGGTGAAAGGCGGGAGTGGAGGAAAGGGAATGGGAGGAGTTAAAGCTGGAAGCCTACCATTTTCTCCAAATTCACCACTCCAGATGAGGACTTCCTCACAGCCCAATTCGTGGAGGTAACGACAATTCAAGCTGATGAACTCAAACTCCTTCTTTTGCACAAGACCCTGCTGATTCTCTCAACCGCTGTCACCTTCCACCAAGCCGTTGCCAGGCATCTTATTTGCACAGCAGGACAGATGAGCTAACTAACTGGAAGAGCCAGCTCACCTTACCGAGGAGGCCAGAAGCCACACAATGCGTCCAACAACCATGCAGCACCAGTGCTAAACCAGGACATTTTATAAACTCCACTCACCATGATGCAGATCTCACTAACTTCCCTTGGGAAGAGATGTTGATAAGGTCCCCAAGGCAGCACCACCCCTCTGGAGAACCCCTGATTCTGGTTCCTAAGAAATACAGGCGTTAATGTTGTGTGGAAAACACTCATTGGACTCCCTATATTCTGGGTTTGCTGGTCTTTGACTTTAAAGCGTAAGAATGGTTTGGGGTTTTTTCCCCCAGAAGGCACGGAGTTGTGCAGAAGGGGAGGAAAATCAACACTAATTGTCAGGAAGCTGACGCTAAAGTTGACACAGGCCAATCAGTCTGGGTGGTTTTTTGTGGGAGTTGTAAGGGCGTCCCAAAATCCAGTGCTATTTCTCAGATTGGGATGCAGTACTCATCCTGCACACATAGTTGATGAAGTTGCTTTGAAACGCTGATGTTTCACAGACCTGATGTCAAAGATGATCGCCGGCAACGGACTACCCTAGGCAACCCTCACCTGCACCTCCCTCTGTTAAGCTTTGGATGTAATGAAACGGCATTTGGAACGTTGCCTTGAAAAGAACAGCCGTCCCCATTGCATCTCTCGCACAACATCAACAACCTAGTGAGTGTCACCCCTTTAGCACTGGAGACATGTTTGATACCATATACCATTCCTGCCTACACTCACCATTTGCACAGACAGCAATTTCTCTTCACGTAACTGTACTGCTGTTACCTTGGAGAATCTGTGCTGGGAGAACGGCACTACTGCTCTTCATAGTTTTAAAGCTGAGTAACATCTTGAACTAGTTTTAAAGCTGAGTCACACTTGCACACTTGCAGGACAAAGTTATCATATCCCTGCCTAGGCTGAGCCTATGGTACCAGTAAAGAGCCTCTTCCCCTCAGCCTGTTTCAAGACAACCAAATTCTATCCTTAAAAAAACTTCTGTAGAGCGATTACCTATTTCATACATCTTGAGTGTGTACAGGCTGCAGAAGACAACAGCAATGAGTGTCAGAAAAAACCCCACCTCTTTCTATTCCACGGAAGGAAGAAGGAAGAAGGAAGCACACACTTGAGAGAGCTTTCCAAGGAACCGGGAGCTGCCCAGCTATATTCACCATTTCCAAATAAGAGGAAAGTCCCAGCAGAGGGGGAAACTGCCTGCAGGAGATCGAGACACTGGGCAGGGGCATCAGTTGTGCTTTCTCTTCAAGTGTCTTTACTCGCAGAAATAGAGTTAGAACCAGGAAAAGGATGAAATCCTGGTATTTGTGGCGTCCACTGTATGATTCACGTGTGACATCAAGCCGCTCAGTAATTCTGTAGACCACCTTGACGGTAAAGTTGAAGCAGGATTCAACTGCAGACTAGGCGTGATCCTATAACGCACCGGGGTCACTAGAGACAGAGATTTTACCTGCCTTGGCCCACAGCTCATACCAATGCCATTTACATACCATCACAAAACATCTCACTTCAGAGGCAGGTCTTAAGTACTCAAAAAATAGCAAAGCCTTTTTCTCCTTCCCTGTGCCCCAAAGCATGGCAGGCAATTCCAGTTACTCACCTTAATGTTCCACTAACTTCAACGGCACGATTCAAACATCCTGCAATCCACGTGATTTGCCACGTACTGTAAGAGCCCTCTCTGCTCAAAGCAAGCTAAAGAGAGTAATTCAACTTCTTAGTGCAACCCTCTGTATACAAGCGGCAAACACCTGAAGAAGGGATGTTTGGGACTCAGAAGTCTTCTTGTGATGTCAGGAGTTTTTCCTATGCAGGTTTGTATAGATCTACTTGTTTGGCCTTATATTCAAATGAGAACTCTGAACCAATGCTGCTACGTGTCAAGTAGTTCAGAACAATGCTGGTAGCTCTTACTTTCAGGGATGCTGAACCTACACTTGCTAATCATTGTGCAGTTTTTATTTCCTTTCAGGTTTTAGTAGATTATTCACACAAACACACCATGTTCACTCATAGTTTGCCAAGCACCAATTCACGGAGAGCCCTGTCCTCCCTGCTCAGAACTGGTTTTTACTATTTCTTCCCCTCTAAGACTGCTGAAGCTGCAAGAGTTCAAGAAAGATGCCAGTTTCGCATTCCATTTGAAAATTATTTTAATACTATAAAACTCATTTGTTCACATATTTTGTACAAAAGATGAATTGTTTTCTCTTAATTACAGGAGAATCATTTCAACCTTGAGATTTCAGCTAAGTAGGTCCAAAACAAAACAAGACTGGGTTCTACTGGTTCTGGAGGGTCCCAATGCAGCTCACCCAAGGTCTCTTTCCAGTTTGGCTCTCATGGTTATGGACCACCTTGATGGAAGATACCCCGCATCATTGACTCTTCGGAGGCTTGTAGTGAATTCGGCAACGCTCATTAAATACCTTCCAGCTTCTGTCGTTTACCACTTCTTCAACATTCAGCTCCGACTGCATCAGTTTCAACTTTGTCTGCTCTTTCCTGAGTTGCTTTAATAATGCTAAGTCATCCTGGGCCTTTTCCCTCTCTTCTCTGAGAGTTTTCACTACACTGGAAGTCTGAGCGATACAGTTTTTGATGATTCTCTCTCTGCTGGTGTGAGCATCCATCAGAGAATGGTACAGCTCTTTACACGTCTGGCTGGCATCAATTTTCCCCACAAAGGAAGCTGTTGGAATCGTAGTGTTTAACTTGTGGACGATTCTGTCATCGATCGTCCTCATCACCCTGAGCAACTCCTGGAACTCGGCGAAGTCCTTGCAGCTCGCCGCTCCGCTGGGCGCCGCCATACTGGAGAGGCCGAGGGTGATGATATATTTTTGATTACATTGTATAATGTTAGTTATTGATGATGGCTGCATCGTTTTGCAGTTTGATATATGAGCCCACAGTTATAAAAGCACTTCTATAAAGCTTTTTTATTTTCTGTTTCACTGTTATATGCCTTAAAACAACTGTTTACTGAGGTGACTGCTCTATGAGAATTCCACTATTCCTACCAATGAGATTTTCTCCTTCCAAACCTAAAGCCAGAAGTGCTCATAGAAATCTCTTTAAAAGTTACTGTTAGCTGCCAGCAGCCATGAAATAACTCACAAACCTCCCAAGAAAACTATTATAATGTATTTCTTCTCTGATTTGAAGAAGAAAGGATTATGTGCAATTGTCTCTATTCGCTTGTAACCTAAGAAAGATCATGCCCTTCTGAGTGTGTGCTTCCTGTCACGCTGAAGTACCTTGGGGCTAAATTCACCTACTGAGAGGGAGTTGCAGACTGAAGACCTGCTTAATTGCTCATACGAAATAGCCCTATTCATAGCATACATCTACGAGATTTTCAACAGACAAATATATACAGAATCTTTAGCAGAGTTTGTGAAGTGTGACCACTGATTATTAAAAGTCCTTGACTGATATGAAGATGCTACATCTGTTTGATGTGAAAGAACAGGGCTAAGCAGCTTTTACATGGCGTGTACAACAGGCTGCGGAAAGACTTTGCCAGTATTGGCGAGAACCTGAAATATTGTTCAGTGTGTACTTTGCATCTTAGCACTCCATTTGCCAAAGTCATTTAGAAGAGAAGTAGTAATACACACTATTAATAATAATCTGAAAAAAAAATTTCTTAAGGGGAAGGCAGAGAAACTTAAGCTTGCCTTTGAGACAGACACCCAAGAATTCTCAAATTCATGGATTTACATTCTTTCATTTCTTCTCCTCCCTTATTTGCTTGTTACACTTGTTCAAATCTTTGAAGAACTCTTTTTTACTAAGTATCTTACATCATTTTATTTCCTTGTTTGATGCTCATGTATAAGCTATTTTTCCACTTCAGTAAAGAAGCCATGTCTAATGAAATCTGCTGGTGTATGTATACAGTAGGAGGGCTTTTAACAGGCTTAAAAATGACTGCGAACTGTAGCATGCCTCAGCACCTGGATAACACAGTGGCAACCTGTTTTTCATGTTGTTCACCACAGATACAAGTAAAACCCAAAATATTTTAAAGAAAATTTTAAAAAAGGACTAGGCTGCAAGTGCAATGGGGGTGATATGGTATAACTGCTCTTAATTTGTAGTGGCATTTTGTAAAAGAAGCAGTTTAATCATCAGTGGGTTTTTTCTTGAAAAATGCCTGTTGCAGAAGGAAAAGAAACTAGTTTGAGAGCATCTTAGCCCAAGTTAAAAAAAGTAATGAATGTTCTTATATAAAATAATTTATTCTATTTTAATTTTTTTATGTAAAGGGAATGTTACTGAATAATTTTTTTGCCTTTCTATAGGTGAAGGTGCAGAAAAATTCTTGTCTCGGGTGTTCTCCAGTGTTATCAGTTTTGTGCTTTCAAAATAATTTGCCTTCTCTAGGCACATATATACTCTCTTGATATCTTTCCTTAACTTGTGTTGCTGTATCCCTATTGTACTCATGGAATTTCTCACCTGTCTCCATTTCTGTGCTTCTTATTTCATGTATGCATGACAGTCTAAACTGGTTTTATTTGTGTATTTCATTGAATGCAGCCTCTGCCTTGTGTTTGGAGTGATTTTTAAAGAAAATTTCCTTTCAGGTTAATATAATGTAACTTTGATTCAAATTTTAATTTATGTGAAGTGGCTTTGGTGAACTACAGAGTTTAAATAGTCCATTTTTTTTCTTAACTCCGGTTAAGAAAGAGAATTTCTTAAATTTTTTAACTTGTATATCCTAGCACATTCCTTTTTTGTTTTGTCTGCTTTCTAGATGTATAGAAAGAAAACTTATTAGTGTTCAGACTTTATTGGGAACTTCTGCTATTTTAATACCCCAGATAAACTACTAATTTGAATTAGAATTTATTTTACATTGTAATAATTAATTATGTAGTTCTCAGTGGAATTTGATAAGTTTGTGGTCCTGCTGGTTCCTCTTATACGAACCAGACAAAACTAGAGAAAGGAAGAAGAACTGCGCTTACTTCATACATCAGTCATTAACATCAAGAAGGCTTACAAGGCATGTTGTAGTACTCGAGTTCTGTTTTGTCAAACACCTTCAGCACAGAAACTGATTATCATGTCAAATGTCATAAGAATTTGCACAAATGTTGCAGACTCTGCAAAGGTGTTTTGCATTACCCCAAAAGAATATTTTTATTGACAGCTGGTTAATTTAACTTTTTTCAAACTGATTAATCACTAGAGGTTTTAACACTCCAGTTAGATCTTTGCTGCTGATACGGAGATTTCATTGCACACTTCTTCTCAGTGCAATAGTGCTATAGTGATATACAGAGTCTTAAGAATGACTGATGAATCCAATTTTCCGTTAATTTGATTCTGGTGAGTTTAGGGATTGTCATATGATGGGTATGACTAGGTGTAATAATTCAATTTATTCTTATTTACACCGTGCTGTTTCTAAGTTGGGAAGATTCAAATTCTGTTAAAGATCAGGAAAAAAGATTGTAAGAATTGTGTCTGCTTTGTGAGTAATCTCTGTGGGTCATCAGTTACTTTACTGAAGTACTTTTTGCTTTCTGTTAAGTAGAAACATGAGTATTCAATGGTCCTTTTGTGTGCATTTCTATCTTTGGTGTATCCTTAAGTGTGCGTAATCAAGCACAGAGATACTGTCTCAAGCTTCTGAGAGTTGTGGCTTGGGTAACAATCCTTACTTATTTCTAGAGCTATTTAACTGCAGTGAAAATCAAAGACTCATATGTCAAAATAATTGTATCTACTTCTATTCTGTTACTAAACCCAGTATTTATTTAACGTCTGCTTTGGTTTTTTTTTTTAAATATTAGCTATAGGAAGCATGAATGAATAACTTTCTCAAGATGACAATGGAGGTACTTGTCTTTTTTAGACATCTGTTGTTGTAACACTCAGAAGCTAATAGTTTGGACCTCAATTGAAAAAAAATAAGCAATAGGTAAACAGAATTAACTATCTTACAAAATTCTTTTTGAAATACCTATGGCTTAATGCATTTAGTCTATAAGCATGAATTAGTTGTCAAGCCCATCTTATGACACACATTTGAACAGCAACTGCTCTAATGATTTTTAGCTGGTGGAGATTTTCCTCCCTCCTACCCTCTGATAGCTACAGCGCAGCTACAAGATCTTCTTGTTCTGGGGTGTACTTCATGCTCCGGTGTATACTCCCTTTTTCAGGGTGCTGCTGATGTTGGTACATTGTCACCTCAGTGCAGCAGAGAAACAGCACTCAGAAAGATTTTATTGACGTTATACAGTTCTGGGGGGATAGACTCGAGTGTCCACAGGATGAGAGCCACCTGTGGAAAAACATGCATGTTCTATTGACAACTCTTCTTTGGTGGTATAAACCAACCGAGTACTAATAAGTCAGGTAGCTTCTTGCAATAGAAATATTATGTAAAGGAAAAAGACAGTAACACTGAATTTCTAAGCCAATGCATTTCTATTCATCCAAGGGGAAAAAATTTTCCTTCGGCACCACTTTTTCTGATGGTCTATTTTAGTTTCATGTTTCCTGCTCTCAAATGCCTCTGTTTCAAGGAGTGGTTCTCCAGAGACAGCTTGATATTTAATAGGTGGTCTGGTGATGTTTCTACTGAAAGTGCCACTGCTAGAAATATTTTCTTGCTTGCAGTTCAGGGAAAGCTGGTACACAATACCGTGGCTTCGTTCTAAATCTGATTTCACACCCTCCAGTTCCTATTAATTGTTTTTCTTATTAACTTTAGATACGATAGGAAGACAAACTGGAGGCACAGTACTTTCCCCAAGATTTTTTCCCTCTTGATGTAATTTACTAAGTTTAATAAAAGCTAAATGTGAGAACAAATTATTGTATGTCTTTCTGTTATTGAGTCATCAGGAATCTCTTGGAATTTTGCTTTTTCCCCCATTGTGTACTTCAGATGTACTTTTTCAAAATTTCTGTTCTCTTTTTGTGATGTAGAGTGGATCTGACCAGAACAGTGAAACTGAAACAGACCTAAAAAACCACAGGCATCAGGTGGTAAGACTGTATCCCCGTGTTGCCAAGGAACAGAATAACACCTACTTGTGCAGGAGGTTGATGCATGTGTATGACACTTCACAGAGAGGGGAGAAATTTGCTGCTTTACACAGAATGCTGTGGACAAATTGACACACTGTGAATTTACCCTGTGTGGTGATTAAGGCAGTTCTCTGTTATGTAGTATCACTCTTCCCCAAAGGCACACTCCCTCAGGAACACATGGAGCAAATGTCGCCAAGCTCCTTATACTTCTTGTTCCCTTTTGCCTTGCTTATGCCGACTAATTTTTCCTAAGCTTCCTCCCAGTGACATCCTGAAAGTCTGATTGGAAAGATACTGCCCAGGGTCATGTTTTGGACTGGTGTGGCTCAAAGACCATCCTCTTTCTTATTTTCTTATCTTCAAAACTGAATCTAGGCCATCTTAGACATCATAGAATCATAGAATTGTTCAGGTTGGAAAAGACTTTTAAGATCATCAAGTCTAACCGTTAACCTAACACTGTCATTATTTTTTTTTTTTTTCTGGGACATGGTTTAGTGGTGGAATGGCATCTTGCAAAAGGTACTTCCATGCAGAACATTTATTTGAAAATACAGAGGAAAAAAGTAAACATCACTAAATATCATTTGCAGCTTACTACCTGGATAATGGTCTCTATTTGTGTTAGTCTTACAATACCTATCCATCTGGCTGTCCTTCAAAAAAAAAATATTCTGTCACATGCATGTCCATCTCATCTTTGTCAAGACTATCTTTTCTACCTTCCAGCAAGAACTGGAGACTCATGAGAAGCCTATCTGCAGTAGTTAGGAATCTCCCTATTTCACTGCCTCATGTAGTCTCAGCACAATTGCCCCAAGTTCATGACCAACAAAAGGGGTTTTGTTTGTTTTCACTTCGGAGGGCACCACTGCTTCTTTTCTAACATGGTCTTTTTTTGTGTCTGTCAATATCTTAACAAAAAGCACACTTTCTTTAGGAGGATTTTTGCTCAAATATTGCAAAAATGTTCACAGAAGTAATTTATTTATAACAAGCACTTAGTTTAATGTCATCTTCTATGTTCAAATCTGATGAAAAGACTAGTTTTGTGTCTTCCTGTTTTTATTAGATAGCTATTTAAAACTTCCTTTTTTTTTCTTATTTACAGTTCTCTTATATTTGCAGCATTTTTTTCCTGGCTATTAGCTGAACACTTTTGTGCTGGCAGCCAAGGACTAGTGGATTATGGGAACACAGAAGTGGAGAAAACCTTCTGAAGAATTCTTTAGCAACCAAATTGTAAATATTTTTCATAAATTGAACAATTTTCAAATTAAAAATCAATTTTTTAGACTCACTTTTTCTGATGGGAGGCTGATGCAAAAACTCCCTTATCTATTATTAAACCATGCTTTTTTGTGCCAATCCTGCATTCAAGTATAGTTAAGTGTTTCATACCCTTGTTTTCTGTCTCCTGATCTTCTTCCTAAGGAATAATCATATCTCTGTTCCTAAACTCTTAGTTTATCCCCATGTGACAAATGAAGTTGCGTGTGAGCTAGCCTAATCCCAGAGACCTGTACCAATTATCACTATGAGAGGGGATTACTAATCTGACCATGAGGGAGGTTAACACAATGCTATAGCTTCCAGTACTGCACAAGGCTATACAGAAGTATCCATGAGCATTTGGCACATCTTTCTGCTAGCTGGATGTCCCCTCAGACTGTACTTTCAGTCATTTTCAGCTGGCAGCACCTCTGACTCCTGACAGCAATCCTGTCGCTGACTGCTTGTTCCCTGTCTTGTGTCAGTGCAAAGTTCACATGGACATTTTCTACTCTCATGCGTTCAATGGCCTCATTAACTCTTACGCCTCATCAAAAGAAGTGAGCAAGTAAGAAGGAAGAAGGGATCAGTGGGAAAGGTTTATTTGGCCTCATTCCCAGTTTATGCCAGGCTAAATTGACTGTGAAACTATGACAGTAGGACTGAAATAAACTGAGACAGCTAAGCTGGTCTGGTAGCAAACTGCTGCCATCATTTACTTTTTCTTTTTTTTTTTTTGGTACAGCCATCCTGTTTGAGTGCACCAGAGCTTTGGGCTGCAGCACTCTGCTTTTCTTGTCTCTGTAGAAAGAAGCAGCTGAGGCCAATATTCAATCTTTTTCATTGGGTAGCAGTGGCAAGGGTGGTTCATTTTAACCTCCTAAACAAGAAGTATGTGTTTGTTGTTCTTTGTTTTTTTCCAGGTGGAAACCAAGATTTTTAGGTAATTTAGATGTATCTGATTTCACACATCAATTTATTCTTCTCTTCGACTTAGCCAAAAGTGAAAATGAATAGCACAGAATCTTGTCATCTTTTAAGACAAGTTTCTATATTCTGTTGCTTGTGAGCCTAAAATAAGCAAAAAATAATCTGGATCTGAAGAATAGGACTGAAACACTTATTTGGAAAGAAATTCTGGTTTATTTTATTCCACTAGCTAGATGTTTTTCTGGTTTATTTCTGTCTGCATTAAAAAAGGTTGAAAAATTAATGTGTTCCAGCTGGAGCTGCATAAAAACTGACTGAAATATCTTGCTCATTAATTTTTTGGGACTATAAGTTCTGAACAGTAGTAAAATATATAATAAAGAGCAGAAACGGAAAAGGGTCAGGACACTACTGGTCTGACAGTTCTGTAGCACACTTTCTGCAGGACCCTGTTGCTGTTTTTCACTTCCTTGCCTTAACTTCCTACCTGTTACGTTACAATATTAAGAATTTTTAGTCCAACTGCTCATTCAGGATTGCCTTTCCAAAGAATGTAGTTCTAAAGCTCTGAATCTCACAACTTCATGAAATAGGAAAAAACATAATTAGGAAAAGTTCATGTGGAAATAGGATCACTTGTTCAATCCCTATCTGTCTGGCAGAGAAGTGAAAAAAACCTATTCCTTATTGAATACTTAAGACACTAGTTACCACACGATTTCTCAACAAGCAGGTTTGTAAAATTTTAGAACTGTCTTGATTTGGCAAGGAAAGAGATAAATAAGTTGTATAGTTCTGACTGAAACTAAACTTGCCACTACCATGAATAGGCTGTTTGTTTGCTGCAGTCATCTATCTGAATAATAGCTAAAGTAACACTGCTTCTATCCTTTACATTGGAAAGAGGATTGAATTACACAAGTGAAAAGCATGGTGGTTATTTTTTTTAGCTTATTGTAAAATATTCCTTATCAATTAAAAACCAAAACCAAAAGGACTTTATAGGGCATTTCTCTCCTCTTTTGCACAAGATAAAAGGTCTTAAGGACTTTGTGTTGGTACTTTCCATTAAGAACAGAATCGATATAATTTGCTTATTTAGCAAGACTCAAGGGAAGGCAGAGGATTGTAGCACAGTAGAGCATCAGTGAGATTGTGATAATTGCTGTGAGATAAAGTGAGGCTAGTGGATTGTGTAAATTGGATGACTTCATTTAAACTTCTTGGGAGTGATGGTTTATTACTTTTGCTGGTTATTCAGATTGTTCTCTATTTTCTTTATGTCTGTTGTGCCTTCATGTAAAATCTGGCATGCTGGTGTTCATTTTCACATTCTTATTAATGTCTTGTTTTGGTTTTTTTTTCAGTGTAGCTGTGATATTATAATAAATTAGGACAGCTAATAATAAGAATATCATCTTGGGCAATAGGTTGTCTTTGCTATCATACTACAAATTTGATTACAGAATGGAACTACTAAAATTTTGAAGACAAAGAATATAGAGGTTGATAATGAAGTGTAATGATAACATAATAATAATCTTTGCTGACTTTATAGTCCTTCATAGTATGAAGACTCTTTAGAAATCACAGGGGAAATTACCTGTCTTTATAGAATAACCAATAAAGGAGAAACTTCAAGATAATGTTTTGTTAGGTTTCCTAACTAACTAGTTAAATGTCACAATTACCTATGTGTACTTACCTTAGGTTTTACTTTCAAGATAAAATTAAAATCTACAGCCTTATTAAATATATATATAAATACACTTTTATCATTTAAAAAAAAAAAAAGAAAAATTGAACTGCCAGTTGAACTTGAGTTACTGGAGTCCTGTCCTCCCCCTAATATGCATGCCCACAATATAGTGCCAGCACATCTACTCATTAAACTGGATTTTTTTTGGACAGATTATTTGTTTGAGACAGCTGATAGTCTCATCACACATGTGGCAACTTCCATCTAAGACAGTGGGACTCTAGTGCCATTATGTTTAATCCTTCTTAACTTATACTGCAATTGCAGTTCCACTGTGAGATACAAAACAGTCCATTCAAGAAAAATGTTAATTTTAATAATAGATACAGTTCTAGTCACTCACAAAAATATGCTGTGTAAAAAGAAACAAGGATTAATAAATGAGAAGTGATTAACTAAACAGCAATGGATAAAAACATGACTCTTCTAGAGTAGATATTGCTTCAATGAAATTGACAATATCTCAGCTTCTGAGCTTGTCATACCTATGTAAATTATGTCAGAAAAACTGCAGGCAGAACAAATAAAAATATACTTTTTAAAGTTTGAAGGAGCATAAATCATATTGACAAACGTTTTGATACTGTGTGAGCTAGATTGCTTGTATGAGCATGTTTTGAACAGCAGTTGCACCTAAACAAATTATTTAAATGAGAAAACATTTCCTGGTGATATGTGCAATTTCTAAAGAAAACTATATCAGAACAAGATCTCAGCTATTTTTATAGTACCAATTTGACATGCAGGATACTTGCACAGAACTAAGATTTCTGACAAGTTTTATAGTTTTGCAAAAGTAGCAATCATCCAGAAGCATTTAGGGCCAAATTTTCAGATGGGAGTTTCACATCACATGGTGAGATACGTAACAGTATATTTTTTGATCAGGATACCTCCTGATGCATGATGGAGATACAGCATGCACTTCCAGGCCCTATTTTTAAGAGTGGTTGTGATCTGCCTGTGCCACTCCTGGGGGCGCATATTAACATAGCTAAGCAAAGCTGTTCCTTTTCAGAGAGCTTTTATGCAGTGCTTTACAATTTATCTTCAATCCGGGATAACTCCATAGCAACATTTATAACTTGCGCTTATGTATGCAGTTATGTATGCATGTGCACGACCACTCTGGTGTGATTCCTTTCTTTGCTTTGAAGTTCTTTGGCCACATGTTCTTTATACATTAGAACCTGGTGTTACAGTTCAATTAATTGTTTGTTGTCTACATGCTTTTATGTGGAAATATGACTAATCAGATAAACTCATGTTTGCAGGTAACTTTACTGCATGGTTATTTTTTCTTTCTCCACTGCAAAGTTTGCTGGAGAAAGGGATGAGAGCTGGTTCAGCTTTGTTTAGTTTTTCTTACTTTTATTTTCCTTCTTCTTTAGAAATATAGGAAATTATGTGTTTGTGGTCTGAAACAAATAGGACTAGATTCTATTGCGTTATCCATCTTTTAGCCTCTTTGTATATTGTTTTATTCACCACAGTTATGGAAACTATATCATTATAATGTGTTGTCATTTCAAAATGTGGGTATATTGTGAGACGGAGGTAGACAATCAATACTATATGATGATTGTGAAATACAGTTAGGAGAAACTTTTATCTTTAACAGAAATAAAATTATTTTGTTTGTCACAACTTGCCAAAACAAAACTATTGTTATTAACAGAAAACACAAGTCGCCTTAACACATTAAGAGCTGTGACTTTACAGTGTAATTGTGTGTGACTTTTTAATTATAAAGATTCTTCCTATTTGCTCTGTACCTTTTCAATAAGGTCCATTTTTTCTCTAGCCAGTTCTGTTGACTTAATGTTGCATCTGTGATATATTTTGTCGGGAAGTTTTAAGAATTTAAGTCCAATTTATCCCTTGTGACTATGAGTGTCTGGTAGCATTTTGAGATGTAGGAAGCCTCACCACTCAGGAAACGGATATTGTCTCTGCAGCATTACATGGTTCTTATAGGAACCATGGTTCTAAAACTACCGATTTTTCATTATGAGTGGTACATAACTTTCAAGACCACTGGCTTTTTGCAGTATCTTGCTCTTTTAGTAAAAAAGGAAGTAGGGAGGAAATAAGATGCACCTGGTTTTGGTTGGGGTTTTTTTTTGGGTTTTTTGTTTTCTTTAACAGTGACACTTTTTAGAATACCTCATTCGCAGTCTGTATTCTCACCTGTCATATTATGTTCTGCCCTGGTGCATTTGAGAATTGAAGCTGGAAGGACTAAGGTAGCTGGTAGAAAGCACAGTTAGAAGGTAAAGTTTCTGTGTAGTGTGGAGAGAAACTTAGAAATTTGGAGTTAAAAGAAATCTGAAAGAACACCTAATCAATGTTCCTGCTCTAAAGCAGTCCAAATGTGCCTAGAACTTCAATAGTAAGGCTTTCTCGGTGTAATGTATTGCAATGCTTTTCTTTTGCAAAGGTTAAAATATTTTTTTCCACATCATCAATTTAAACTGCTCTTATGTTTAATCAAACATGATCTCATTTGTCATTAGGGGTATGACAACACTACATTTTCTTCTTTGTAGCAACTTTATTTGAAGACTGTTCTGTATACAACCTCTATCTTCTCTCTTCCCCCCTCACCAAAACAGATCAGATTTTTTTTTTGTAGTCTTTCTCACAAGATCTTTTTTCAAAACTGCTTATACTTGTATCCGCTGCACTTTCTCCTAACTTATTAATATTAATTAATAATAATTAAGCTTAATATTCTTACTAAAATGTAATACCCCAAGCTGGACACAGATATTTGCTGAAAACTTGTACTTCATGGATAAAGTGAAGCAATTATTTCCTATGTATATGAATGACAGTTCTGAAAATCAATCTCAACCACTGTTTTGCAAAATCATTCTATTATATGAATAGTTTCCGTTCAGTAGTGATTTCCTATTCTACATTTGCACATTTATTTTTCAACTTCCCCTGTTCCCAAGGGCTTGATTTTATATGCATATTATGGTGTTGCTTGAGAGTTTGTTCTGTTCTGGCTATCCTTACTTCAGCTAGTGCAGAGCAACACAAAGAACTGAATCAGGCAGGACTGACTTTACTTTGAGGTGAGGTCCCTCCCCAGCAGAATCCCATACACCTTGCTAAAATCGTCTTTTTCCATTCTGTCCCAATAGTAAAATGTAATAGTGATGTATTGCAGAGCTAACACGTTGTAAATAATTGCTCTGTGTAACAATTTTCCATAGCTTTTTGTTTCTTTGCTTGCTTTTATAATCAGTGTTGAAATGCATTATTATTTACCACTACAAATTTTCAGTTGTGGTCTTCACCAACTGAGAAGTCTTAGAGTTGTTACTGGCATCAGGAGACTGATTCTCATTTTAAAGCCAACCTTGCCAAATTTATTACTTTTAATCCAGATCAGCTCACTATGCACTCCTATACCTAGCTCTGAAACACAAGTGGAGGAACAACACAGGCTGAAGCAAGAAATCAGGGTTTAGTAATTGCTTAAACTGCACTGACAGAAATCTGGGCAGCTAAGCCTGAATGTAATAACTCTGTGCTTGCCTTCATTGATCTTGGAATGAAGGAATTTTCCAAGATCTTCCCTGTTCTACAGGTCATTCTCCAGAGGGACATGGCTATCAATGTCACATACCAGAAAAAGCCAAGCTCTGTTCTGCTTTTATTATTTCACTGCATAGTATTTAATTTAATAAACAGTATAGTTTGTAGTTTCTTGTCTAGTAAGTCCCTTCAATATGGATCGATGGAGCTGCAAGAGCAGCTATCCATTACCAGGATGAAAGGAAAAAACATTCTTCTTCATATTATCCTCTATTAGCCACTGTTAGAAAAGGGGCTGGGTAAATCTTTGGTGTTATTTAAGGCTCTATAGGGAAAACATATAAAAGTCTTGCTGAAATTATGTCTAAGAGTGATTTATCAGGGTTAAATTAGTGCCAAAGGAATGTGCATATATTTATGTAAATCATGGGCAGTGTGAAAAAGGAGCAAAAGAAGCCCCACTTGCCACTTACACGTCTGTAAAAGTTTCATCGTAATATTTATGGATTTGTTAGCTTCTGAAAATCCATTAATTATTTAGCAGTTAGTACCTCTGAAAACTATTTATAATGCAATACAGTCATGGCTGACTCTCTCCTCAGACTAAATAGGAACTTCTCTTTCAAAATTGCCTATGTATCAAAGCAAAGGTAGCAGACTGAAGCATTCCTATTAAAAATATCTCCATTTCAAACAAGGAGTGAAATATAATTAGAATTTTGGGGAAAAAGGCTAAGAGAAGGTCCAAACACCAGTATTTAATGGTGGTAAATGGTGGTAAAAGGAGGGTCTGAAAATAGAAGACTTTAATGTCATACAGACATTTTTTTAAACCAGTGGAGGCGGGGGGGGAGGGGGAATAGGTTGTTTAGTTTTTGTGCCAAATGGAATGGAAATACTTTATTGAAAGTTGATACAGAGAAAAGTGATGTAGAATAAATAACATCACAAATGCTTATGGAAGAAATGTAGTAGAGTAGACATTGTCACCTATTGACTAAAGTATACAACAGCAAGAAGGGCAATTTTATCCAGAAAACAAGAGGTACTAGGCAGCAGCAAGAGATGCAAAATGTTAATTTCAGATGCTCAAAGAATGCATTCAGGTGTTGTTTGCTGTTTGTCTGTGACTTTAATAGAACTACAGTCCAAAATTTGATGCTGGCTGAGAGTAGGGTTATTTCGGGGGGGGGGGGTTGTTGTGGTATTTTTGGTAGTGTTTCATCTATTAGATTTTCTTAGTTGTAGACCACACATCCCAGAGGATTTCTCCTAAGATAATGGAAGCTATTGACTCTAGGCTGTTTGATCTGGCTTGCTAAAGGTCAACAGAACAGTGACAATCAGTAGTTAGTTATGACCTAATGACAGCTTAGGAAACTGTACTGAATAAGTTGATAATGTCCTTGTAGCAGGTACGTATTAAGATCCTAAGACTTCATAATCACATTGTTTGAAATATCAGCTAATAAAATGGAGTTATGGACTTGTGGACTAAAGCAAAATGACCTGTTACCTTGACTCTCTTTTGAACCCTATATGTAAGACAGATGGTGATTGTCCTCTACTGTTTAAAAACAGTAAAGAATCTAGAGAGAGACAACAGTTTTATCCAATTAATATTTATTGCAGAAACTACTGAATTAATTTAAGTTTGAATGCCCATATTCTGGTTTGAAGTATAACATTTTATGGTGGTAAAATGAGAAACTACTAAACTGGAGTCATGGGTCTTTGACACTCAAGGCAAAAGATTTTCACTAGTGTATTGGGTTTGCATGGTTTGGTAGTCGGGGAACTACAGTGGTGGCTTCTGTGACAAGCTGCTAGAAGCTTCCCCCATGTCTAATAGAGCCAATGTCAGCTGGCTTCAAGATGGACCTGCTGCTGTCCAAGGCCAAGCCCATCAGTGACAGTGGTAGCGCCTCTGGGATAATGTATTTTAGAAGGGGAAAAAAAAACCCCTGTGCAACTGCAGTCGAAGAGAGGAGTGAGAACAGCTCTGCAGACACCAAGGTCAGTGAAGAAGGAGGGGGAGGAGGTGCTCCAAGTGCTGGAGCAGAGATTCCCCTGCAGCCCATGGAGGTCAATGGTGGAGCAGATACCTGCCTGTGGAGGACCCCACACTGGAGCAGGTGGATGAGCCCAAAGGAGGCTGTGACTCTGTGGGAAGCCCATGCCTGATCAGGTTCCTGGCAGGGCCTGTGGACCCATGGAGAGAGGAGCCCACGCTGGAGCAGGTTTGCTGGCAGGGCCTGTGACCCCACAGGGGACCCATGTTGTAGCAGTTTATAAAGAACTGTAGCCTGTGGGAGGGACTCACTCTGGAGAAGTTAGTGGAGGACTGTCTCCCATGAGTGGGACCCCATGCTGTAGTAGGGGAACAGTGTGAGGAGTCCTCCCCCTGAGGAGGAAGGAGAGGCAGACACAACATGTGATGAACTGACCACAACCCCCATTCCCTGGTCCCCTGTGCCACTGGCAGGAGGAGGTAGAGAAATTCAGGAGTGAAGTTAAGCCTGGGAAGAAAGGAGGGGTGGAAGGTTGGTGTTTTTAAGATTTGGTTTTATTTCTACTCATATTTGATTGGTAATAAATTAAACTAATTTCACCAGGTTGAGTCTGTTTTGCCCTGACGGTAACTGGCGAATTATCTCTTCCTATCTTTATATTGACCCTTGAAACATGGTCTCTGTAATGAACTCTGCAAATGAACTCTGTAAAAATACAGTAATTTATGCCTTGGCCCCATAGAAATCTTTCTACAAAAATGTTTTATAAAACATAAAGTCTATTTTTTTCCACTCAAAGAAGTGCACATTTGTTTAAAAGTCTTGAAAATTTGAAATTCTTTTTATTTTCAAACAAACAAACAGAACTTTTGTTTATTTTATTTTGTTTGTCACAAGCTGGTTGGGTGTGGGAAAGAAGTTAACTTTCCTGGTTTAAGTTTATGTCAAATATTGGCTATCATCCTAACTATCTTACATTATCAATGATATAACCTAAAGTATGAGGAAATGGCTTTCATTTCATAAGAAAGAGGAGAAGCTTAAAAAAAAGGAAGAATGTATTGCAGTTGAAGTCTTGCAAACATTTAAGTTTTTTTCTTACATCAGGCATGGCCTCTAAGCCCTTTGAAAAGCAAAGCCAAAATGTCAATATATGTAAAGGACAAAAGTAATCACTATAAAAAGCATGGTCAAATATGAAGTAACAAAATTCACTTCATACAAGAGGCAAAGGACAAAAGCCTTCTTATTAAATGTTTGCTTGTCATAGTAATTATGTAACGTGTTTGGTTTTTTTTAAGATAGACTTAAATGTACCACTTGGCTGGACACTGTTAACAAAACAAATAGAAGAGCTTTCAATCGAAATTCTCAAAAGCAAAATGAAAGTGTATATTAAATTATTAAAGTATTAATAATATCTATTTATTGTGGTAATCATTATTTTCTTCCTTGCTGAATAATCACTTTAATTTAAAGCATCATTAAAAGTCCAGTTGCCAGTAATTAATGATAAAATTTGAAATGAACTGTACCATAATGCATTATTTCATAGATCCATAGAAACATAGAACTATTAATGTTGGAAAAGACCTCCAAGATCATCAAGTCTAACTATCAACCCAACAACACCATGCCTACTAGACCATTTCCTGAAGTGCCACGTCTACACATTTTTTCATAGAATCATAGAATTGTTTAGATTGGAAAAGACCTTTAAGACCACCAAGTCCAACCGTTAACCTAACCCTGCCATCCCACCACTAAACCATTTCCCTAAGCACCTCATCTATCCTTCTTTTAAATACCTTCAGGGATGGGGACTCGACCACTTCCCTGGGTAGCCCGTTACGGTGCTTGACCACTCTTTCAGTAAAGACATTTTTCCTAATATCCAATTATATATGGATGAGATGTGCATCCATATCTCTCTCTCTCTCTCTCTCTCAAAAAACCCCACTCTCTCTCTCCCCCCTCTCTCTCCCCTAATATACAATTGAAACCTCCCTTGACACAACTTGAGGCCATTACCTCTCATCCTATCACTAGTTACTTGGGAGAAGAGACCAACACCCACCTCACTACAACCTCCTTTCAGGCAGTTGTAGAGGGCAATAAGGTCTCCCCTCAGCCTCCTTTTCTCAGGCTAAACAACCTCAATTCCCTCAGCTGTTCCTCATAAGACTTATTCTCCAGACCCCTCACCAGCTCTGTTGCTCTCCTCTGGACATGTTCCAGAAACACAACGTCTTTCCTGTAGTGAGGGGCTCAAAACTGAACACAGTATTCAAGGTGCAGCCTCACCAGTGCTGAGTACAGGGGAAGGATGACTTCCCTGCTACTGCTGGTCACGCTATTTCCAATACCAGCCAGGATGTTGTTGGCCTTCTCAGCTAACTGGGCACACTGCTGGCTCGTGTTTATCCAGCTACCAACCAGCACCCCCAGGTCCTTTTCATAGAATCATAGAATGCTTTGGGTTGGAAGGGACCCCTAGAGGTCATCTAGTCCAACCCCCCTGCAGTGACCAGGGACACCGCTAACTAGATCAGGTTGCTCAGAGCCCCAGCCAACCTGGTCTTGAATGTTTCCAGGCATGGGGCCTCCACCACCTCTCTGGACAACCCATTCCAGTGTTTCACTACTGTCCTGGTTTCGGCTCGGATAGAGTTAATTTTCTTCATAGAAGCTAGCATAGTGCTGTGTTTTGGATTTAGTACTACAAGAATGTTGATAACACACTGATGTATTTAGTTGTTGCCAAGTAGTGCTCAGACTACTCAAGGACTTTTTGAGATTCTCCTGCTCAGCCAGGTGCATAACAAGCTGGGAGAGAGCCCAGCTAGGACAACTAACCCAAACTGACCAAAAAGCTACTCATACCGTATAACGTCATGCTCGGGGGGTAGGTTAATCAGTCGGTTGCAGGGAGAGTGATCGCTGCTCGGGGACTGATTGCAGGTCGGAGAGTGATCGCTGCTCAGGATGGGCTGGGCATCGGTGGGTGGGTGGTGAGCAATTACATTGTGCATCATTTGTTTTGTATATTCTGTATATTCTCTTCTCTTGCTCAAATACTTCTTCTGCTGTATTGCCCCACACGATGTCATCAATATATTGCAGATGTTCTGGAGCTTCACCCTGTTCCAGTGCAGTCTGGATCAGTCCATGGCAAATGGTAGGGCCGTGTTTCCACCCCTGGGGCAGTCGATTCCAGGTATATTGGATGCCCCTCCAAGTGAAAGCAAACTGTGGCCTGCACTCTGCTGCCAAAGGGATTGAAAAGAAAGCATTTGCAATATCAATTGTGGCATACCACTTGGCTGCCTTTGACTCCAGTTCGTACTGAAGTTCTAACATGTCCGGCACGGCAGCACTCAGTGGTGGTGTAACTTCATTCAGGCCACGATAGTCTACTGTCAGTCTCCACTCTCCATCAGACTTTCTCACTGGCCATATGGGACTGTTAAAGGGTGA
>NW_009260128.1:5258963-5263147 GCF_000687185.1 Egretta garzetta
CATCATTGTGTGGGGCAATACAGCAGAAGAAGTTTTTGAGAAAGGGAAGAAAATAGTCCAAATCCTTCTGAAGGCCGGTTTTGCCATAAAACAAAGTAAAGTCAAAGGACCTGCACAGGAGATCCAGTTTTTAGGAATCAAATGGCAAGATGGACATTGTCAGATTCCAATGGATGTGATCAATAAAATAACAGCTATGCCTCCACCAACTAGCAAAAAGGGAACACAAGTCTTCTTGGGTGTTGTGGGTTTTTGGAGGATGCATATTCCAAATTACAGCCAGATTGTAAGCCCTCTCTACCAAGTGACCTGGAAGAAGAACGATTTCAAATGGGGCCCTGAACAATGACAAGCCTTTGAACAGATTAAACAGGAAATAGTGCATGCAGTAGCCCTTGGACCAGTCCAGGCAGGACAAGATGTGAAGAATGTGCTCTACGCTGCAGCTGGGGAGAATGGCCCTACCTGGAGCCTTCAGCAATATTGCACCAACCGAGACTCCCTGATTCCCATTCATAAGCTGATTCGTCGACTGGAGAGCCAAGGAGTAATCAGTAAGACTTGCTCACCCTTTAACTCCCTTAATCTATGGACCATCCCTCTAAAACTCTTCCCCAAGCCTGTAGCACTGCGTGGGGTTGTTGTGATCCATGTTCAGTACCCAGCACTTGGCCTTGTTGAACCTCATACAATCAGCCTCAACCCATTGATTCAGCCTGTGCAGATCCCTCTGCAGAGCCTTCCTTCCCTCGAGCAGATCAACACTCCTGCCCGATTTGGTGTCATCTGCAAACTTACTGAGGCGCACTCAATCCACTTATCCAGATCATTGTTAAAGATATTAAACAAAACTAGCTTCAGAACTAAGCCCTGGGGAACACTGGCTGCTGACTGGAATTAACTCTGTTCACTGTAACTCTCGTCCATCCAGCCATTTTTTTACCCAGCAAAGTGTTCTTCATAAGCTTCCTCAGTCTTAGTTGTGTCCTTAATAACAAAGTAATGCCTTCTAAACAAGTGTTACAAGACTAGTGTTTTTAAGTGAATTATAAAATAGAAGGAACTTAAAAATAATGTTTTGTCATTATGCTATGTAATATTTTTGTTCTAATTTGTCTACTTTTTTTAATTTAATATCCTCTACGTATTTTTTGCCAGGTATAGATAAGCTTTTACACTACTTTGGGAGACAAGTTTTTTCACTACTTTTGGTTTTACAACATCCTTTTCTTAGTTTCTGGTTTATACAAATATAAATGGGAGTGTTTTTTCTTTGCATTAACCATGTATTTCTCTTCTGTGCAGAATGGCCTTGAAAAGGGATGTCTTTTTTCCCAATGCATTATAGATTACAGTATCAGGATTCTCTAAAAACCTCATGTGGAGAACCATGTGGACAGCATTGACAGCTCTAGTATGTTATTGGACTGCCAGCTGCTCTTCGTGCCTTTCTTGCTGGCATGTTGTTTTACTCTCAGAAGGAAAGGATTTGAAGCAAGAAGCAAGGAGGTGTTTCAACCATGTTTTTGAATTCATTCTAATTGCTTTTTTTTGTTCCTTATGTTAGGTTTTTTTACTAGCTCACTTCTGACAGAACACTGTAATTAGTGGGAACTGCCTTCTGACTTTGTTCATCCTGCTTTTTTTTTAAATACCTGCTATTAAGCTAGACTCAATAAGATGGCAGCATTTTAGGGTACAAATGGGCCTTGATAAGATACTTGTGATTTCACTGACTTTAAACTTCTTTATAGGATATGCTTTGAGGAATTTTATTCATAGGCAAATGCAGTTTATAATTTCCCTCTTCCTTGTCATTTCTGTTGCAGATAGTTTGAGATTTTATGGCGAACAGTTACTAATATGACCAAACTGAAGCTTGGGAACTACAAAATTAGGGATTTCCAAAGAAGTGGCCATTCTGATGAAGAATTTCACATGGAATTTAATTTTTTTTTTCTCATAGCTTTATTTATAGATTATGAGATGTACTTGTGTGAAACAAATACAATTAAAAGGTCATATCATCACTATGTCACAGAAAATACTTTGACCAATATTAATTTATGTTATCAGCTTGCACCAGACAGTAGATTTGCAGTGACTAATAACACTGTGCCACAGAAAGAGAGGAAAAATTATACAACTGTTATAAAAATTTCTGAAGCCACTTAATAAAAAAAAAACTTCCTTGTGGGAAAAAGGAATATTCCCAAGAGGTTCTGATATAAAATTCTTATTATAATTAGAAAAACACTAAGCATAGATATACATGAAGTCTAAAAACCCCTTGCTAGCTATTTATAAGTTCATGTATTCCAGCAACAATGTATCTATCTCCTTTAACATCCAGAAGCACAGAATAGTTTAAAAGAGGAAAATGAGACTAAAAAGTAAGAACTTGCCTGCTAGCAACAAACCCACTTTGCTATTTTATCCTCCTCCTCTTGACATCTGAGGAGTCCCTGTCTGTTGCGATAATTTGAGTCAGTTCTGCAGGACTGACTTACAAATTTGGATTTGCACTTCTGAATCCCAGAGAAAAGTTAGGCAGATCCCCATATAACATCCCTTCCAGCACTTATTGCAAGGCCAAGTGCCAGATCTTTGCACTACTGTATGAGCTGGCTCAGGCCAAGTCGGAGATCATGCCTTTGGTGCCAGAGCACACAGTGCCGTGTTGCTGCAGGAGCATGGATGTCACCTGCTTCAGCTGAGCACCTTACTTCTTCTGCTTATTTGACATTTCTGAGCACACTTGAATCAGCATGATGAGATTTGTATTGGTGCTGAGCTTTGCATCATGTAGCGGTGACTGAAATACAAGGTTGTTTTTCTGGGCTCCCTATACAGTCCGTGGAAACCACAGAATGTATAATCTTAGTGATGTGAAAATCTTCCTATCTGTATATTTTTATTCAGCTGTAGACTAATTTTTTTCAGAGAACTCAAGGCAAATGTTTATTCAATATTCTGACAATTTTAATAACAGTGGGCCTTTGCCAAATATTTTAGGCAGAGATTTCAGAGAAATAATAAAATAGAGTAAAGCAAGCCTGACAGTATACAGAATAGGGAAGGATAGATAAGTGCCTTTAACTAAACTGTGTATTTTCTGTGTCGGTAAAACTGATTGGTTTTCACAAAATTTCCCAAAATTGTCTATCTTGTATTTTAACTATGATGACTGCCTGGAAAAGTAAATTATAAACCAGAGTAGCTTCATATTTGAATATCAGAAGATGTTCTTGGGTAACTGGAGAGCACTGACAAGGGGAAGGGAACAGAAGTAGTCTAAAAGTCTGGACATAGTGGACAGCCTTTGGATAAGGATGACATTTGTCGTGTACTCAGGACATATTTTGGTTATTTTTTTGTTTAAAGCAGTGTCTATTTAAACCTGACTAACTTTTTTTCTTCTTAATCTCTAATGGCTATTCATACATCCCTGACTCAATCACTGACTAATCTTAACATTTAAAATTATTGTAAATTACAGTTAAATTATTTTGTTCTTATGTGAACAATGATTACCCTGAATGCTTTGCGCTCTTTCTTTAGCCTAATAAATTTTTAATGAAAAGAGATAAAATCTCCCATTCAATGTGTAACTACTCTGCGAAAAAAACATTTAAGAAGAGTTGAAAAATATTTTTGCAGTGCTTTTCAAAATAAGTGGACTACACAACTGAAGTTTGTGAATATGGACCAGATATTCTCTGAAGATATTACCCAAACTAGGCAATTCAGGAAGCTTTGCTGGAAGTTCATCAGTTGAGTGCATACCTGAATTTTGCAGTTCAGCCCTCCTAAGGCAAGAGTAATTCTAGGCACATAGCAATAAGTGTTGAGGAAACACGGCAAGATTTTTGAAGGCTAAATGGTAAGGGACTGAGACAAGGCTTAAGCTAGCTCATTACCTGTTGTCTCTTCTACCTGCTCTTTCAGTATGACATACTTGTATTTAAAGGCCTTAATACTAGTTAACCTAGCTCTAAAGCTTTACAATATGACATACTCTACATCAAAATATAATATCGTTCTTATATGAAACCTACAGTAATGTGATATGTCCAGGTACCTTAATATTATAAGAAATCATTGCTATAAGGAAACTTTCAGCAATAATATGTCATAATGATAAGAACACAAGAAGGAAAAGAAATGTGGAAGATGTAAGGATA
>NW_009260128.1:5263378-5331122 GCF_000687185.1 Egretta garzetta
TGAAGCTTGGACTACAAAAATTAGGGATTTCCAAAGAAGTGGCATTCTGATGAAGAATTTCACATGGAATTTAATTTTTTTTTTCTCATAGCTTTATTTATAGATTATGAGATGTACTTGTGTGAAACAAATACAATTAAAAGGTCATATCATCACTATGTCACAGAAAATACTTTGACCAATATTAATTTATGTTATCAGCTTGCACCAGACAGTAGATTTGCAGTGACTAATAACACTGTGCCACAGAAAGAGAGGAAAAATTATACAACTGTTATAAAAATTTCTGAAGCCACTTAATAAAAAAAAAACTTCCTTGTGGGAAAAAGGAATATTCCCAAGAGGTTCTGATATAAAATTCTTATTATAATTAGAAAAACACTAAGCATAGATATACATGAAGTCTAAAAACCCCTTGCTAGCTATTTATAAGTTCATGTATTCCAGCAACAATGTATCTATCTCCTTTAACATCCAGAAGCACAGAATAGTTTAAAAGAGGAAAATGAGACTAAAAAGTAAGAACTTGCCTGCTAGCAACAAACCCACTTTGCTATTTTATCCTCCTCCTCTTGACATCTGAGGAGTCCCTGTCTGTTGCGATAATTTGAGTCAGTTCTGCAGGACTGACTTACAAATTTGGATTTGCACTTCTGAATCCCAGAGAAAAGTTAGGCAGATCCCCATATAACATCCCTTCCAGCACTTATTGCAAGGCCAAGTGCCAGATCTTTGCACTACTGTATGAGCTGGCTCAGGCCAAGTCGGAGATCATGCCTTTGGTGCCAGAGCACACAGTGCCGTGTTGCTGCAGGAGCATGGATGTCACCTGCTTCAGCTGAGCACCTTACTTCTTCTGCTTATTTGACATTTCTGAGCACACTTGAATCAGCATGATGAGATTTGTATTGGTGCTGAGCTTTGCATCATGTAGCGGTGACTGAAATACAAGGTTGTTTTTCTGGGCTCCCTATACAGTCCGTGGAAACCACAGAATGTATAATCTTAGTGATGTGAAAATCTTCCTATCTGTATATTTTTATTCAGCTGTAGACTAATTTTTTTCAGAGAACTCAAGGCAAATGTTTATTCAATATTCTGACAATTTTAATAACAGTGGGCCTTTGCCAAATATTTTAGGCAGAGATTTCAGAGAAATAATAAAATAGAGTAAAGCAAGCCTGACAGTATACAGAATAGGGAAGGATAGATAAGTGCCTTTAACTAAACTGTGTATTTTCTGTGTCGGTAAAACTGATTGGTTTTCACAAAATTTCCCAAAATTGTCTATCTTGTATTTTAACTATGATGACTGCCTGGAAAAGTAAATTATAAACCAGAGTAGCTTCATATTTGAATATCAGAAGATGTTCTTGGGTAACTGGAGAGCACTGACAAGGGGAAGGGAACAGAAGTAGTCTAAAAGTCTGGACATAGTGGACAGCCTTTGGATAAGGATGACATTTGTCGTGTACTCAGGACATATTTTGGTTATTTTTTTGTTTAAAGCAGTGTCTATTTAAACCTGACTAACTTTTTTTCTTCTTAATCTCTAATGGCTATTCATACATCCCTGACTCAATCACTGACTAATCTTAACATTTAAAATTATTGTAAATTACAGTTAAATTATTTTGTTCTTATGTGAACAATGATTACCCTGAATGCTTTGCGCTCTTTCTTTAGCCTAATAAATTTTTAATGAAAAGAGATAAAATCTCCCATTCAATGTGTAACTACTCTGGGAAAAAAACATTTAAGAAGAGTTGAAAAATATTTTTGCAGTGCTTTTCAAAATAAGTGGACTACACAACTGAAGTTTGTGAATATGGACCAGATATTCTCTGAAGATATTACCCAAACTAGGCAATTCAGGAAGCTTTGCTGGAAGTTCATCAGTTGAGTGCATACCTGAATTTTGCAGTTCAGCCCTCCTAAGGCAAGAGTAATTCTAGGCACATAGCAATAAGTGTTGAGGAAACACGGCAAGATTTTTGAAGGCTAAATGGTAAGGGACTGAGACAAGGCTTAAGCTAGCTCATTACCTGTTGTCTCTTCTACCTGCTCTTTCAGTATGACATACTTGTATTTAAAGGCCTTAATACTAGTTAACTTAGCTCTAAAGCTTTACAATATGACATACTCTACATCAAAATATAATATCGTTCTTATATGAAACCTACAGTAATGTGATATGTCCAGGTACCTTAATATTATAAGAAATCATTGCTATAAGGAAACTTTCAGCAATAATATGTCATAATGATAAGAACACAAGAAGGAAAAGAAATGTGGAAGATGTAAGGATATAGTAGAAGGAGAAGGAAAAAAGAGAAAAGATAAAAACTTAAGATCCCTGTGGGCAAATATAGTCCACTGTAGCTGGTGCAGACTAGGTTTCATTGTTTCTATATTTGACTGACCACTTTTCATTCTTTTTGATCTTTTTGTTTGTATGTTGTAAATAATATTTAGACCTCTATGCTATGAAATATATGAACTTGAAAAATCAGCTTTCTCTCATCAATATCTAGCAGGTGGTTTTAATTTTGCTTCTGAACAGATATTTGAGATATCTGAAGTACTTAATTTGTTTTCCAGTATTCCACATTGAATTGGTTTTATTATGGCATGGCTTCCTTTAGCAAATGGAAGTGAGTGACTGCAGGATAATTATTTACTGTCAATTACAAAGTCTGAATGGCATCACTGGGTAACCCACACAGCTAGTGAAGTCCCCAAAGTAGGACAACATTATATGAAAATTGGCATCTGCCTGCACTGCATTTGTTCTGTTCTATCCTTCACATTAAAAATACAAAAGCACAGATGAATCCAATGAATTAAAAATAAGCTGCTCATTTGGCGTCAGATTCAATAGGTAATAAATTTCAAGAATAATTAGATGAAATTTTGTTCCAGTTTAAAGCCTTAAGAAAATATTTCATGCTTATGTTTATATGGCATCTTAACTCTAGCTGCTGTCAGATAATCCACAAAGCACCTTCTTAGAGAGAAAATAACTGGTTGCTTATAGAAATGCTTTTTACTTTTCTATTCATTTTTCCACTTATTGTTTTAGTTGTGTCAGTGGTATTACCGTGATGAATAATTTGCCATCAACAGTGAAACCTTATGCATAAAAGACCTGATTGTTAGCTACAGGAAGGAAAATCATCATTTGATAGTTTAAGTATTTTTCCTAGGTTTGGCTCAAGTCTTAGTTACAAATTCAGCAACCTATAAAACGGGAATGATACCATTTTCTCAAAAAAGAGCAGCCACCCCCTCCAAAAAATAAAACCCAACCACCACAGCCTGCACCAACCACTTTCCAAAAAACAGAGCCTGTTTTTATTTTTGAGGTCAGGACAGTGGCGGTTCCACTTACCTGTTTTATTCTCTCTGGTCTTCAGACAAGGAATCAACATGAAAATGTTATATTAGGGAGATGCAGTCAAAAGTATTATAGAGTCAGCTTGCTAATGCATAGGCTATGGGTTGTGGAGGTGCACTCTTGACCAAGTAAAATGCACAGGACTCAACACGTCTGATCAGTACAGATCAAGTAGGAACAAGCTATGTCTTACAATTTAAGGGACAGTCCTGTTAACAACACTGAACCTCACACTGAACGACCTACATAGTTTTTTCAGATTTTTTTTTTCATATTTCTGGGGTTTAAGCACATTATATTTGGTTACTAAGATAAAATGGACAGATAATACCATAGTAGAATAAGAGCTATTCAAAATTCGATTGCACTTGAAGGAATAGTATTTACAAACCCAAAACTGCTTTAGGTTTTTTAGCTAGTGTTTGAGTATAAAGCTGTATAAGACTAAACTTTAGTTTGTGAGTGAACTAAAAATTCAGGAAATGTTTTTATAAAATGTTTGAGTATAAAGCTGTATAAGACTAAAATTTAGTTTGTGTGTGAGTGAACTAAAAATTCAGGAAATGTTTTTAAATTAGGAGGAATTCTATGGGTTTATATGATTGCTCCTGCGTTATGCTATCTGAAACTAAAAAATAAACTTTCAAAAGCTGAATGTAATCTGGGATCAAATTTATACTATAAGGACATTTGAATTATAGTCCATCTTCTCTCCTTGAAATTCTATTACTGCAGCATGAGATGTTTGTTCTGGACTGAAAGCAAAACTTAAACTGTCAGTTATTTTACCCATATCTATTTGGTTTTGTTGTTTTTTGGTTTTGGGTTTTTTTTTTCCATGAAGGCCAACTGTTTCATTAAAGGAGGTGTGGAAGTAAGAACTGTGCTATCATTACAGATGAGGCATTAAATTCCTAAGCCAAGACAGTAAAGATATCATCTATAGCATCTATAAAGAGAAGGAAACATGCTGAGTTTTTGTCATTGAGTCTGACGTTTTTTCACTGATTTCCTGGTTGTGGAAGGTTTGTGTATCAAAACTTGGATATTTTTGTTGGGTATTTATCCTAATATAATCTAGAGAGTCAGATAAGATGGAAATAAGCAGTATTTAGAGATACTGCAATTATTAATTTTCCAGTTAATACCTGAGAAGAGCTCTTCTTTTTTTTATTTATAAAATTCTGAAGTTACTTCTTGCATGTTAAAATTAGTGCTTTTGAATCATGTTCCCTTTGGCTTGAAAAAATCAAAAGTTAAACAGAGAAAGACCCATAGATAAATTCTAGCAGAATGAATTTCAAAGTTGAATTCAAGCAAACACAGAGGCTGTGATCCAATAAAAATGTATAAATATTTTATTGACTTGTAACTTTAACTTTGGAAGGTAAAAAATTGAAAAAAGTTTTTCAGTTCTGTAGACAAAATCCTCTCAGGGATATCATAAAATGTAAGGCATAAGAAAGAAGAAATCCTTTGTACTTTAGAAAGCAGACAAATAAATGCAGAGCACAATAATCACATTTAAAATAGAGTGAGGAATGAAAGCTAGACTGAAACTCATCACTCAAGAAATGGGAATTATGGTGGATTCTTTATATCTGGAGATTTTTTTAATTAAGACTGATTTAAAAGATGCTATTATTCAAAAAAGAAGCTGTGCAAAATCACTATGGACTTCATAGCTGCAGAAAGTCTAGATGATTATAATGGCACCTGCTGGCTTTAAAATCTGTGCTCATGAACAAAAAGAATTTTCAAAGGTGCAAGACTCACTTATTGTCATTTATCTGTACAAAAAATGCCAAAGGGATTCATTCAGGCTAAGAATTTAGATTAAAATTTTAAAAACAGATTTAACTTTTATAAGAATCTCAGCAACATCAAGAATTATACTGGAAGTTAATAATAAGATGGAAATATTAAGCCTTAGAAACACATTTACATCTTGAAATGTAACTCTCTGAGCTCAGGATAAGAATAAATTTAGACAGCTAAATATATTTATCCTTTGCCTTGAAGAGTAGCCAAATAATAGTGACTGGTGAGCTCTAGAAATACATATATGTGTTCATGGAAGAAAAAAAGAGACAACAGCTCAAGGACATTGCAGAATGCTTAAAGATTTTTTTTTTTTTTAATGAATTTAGAGGTAGACACTGTCTATGACAAGATCCTAGCTTTGATTAACCTTGACTCTTTCCAGTTAATTCATATTTTCTTATGACAAAGTTGTGCCATCCATCAGATTACAAATGCAGCAACTGTTGCCTAACCTCAACTCCTATGTTTTCAGTCAAACTGATTAGAGCCTAATAATAAATCAGCCTGATAGTGTGAAATATTTAATTAGCCAAAAAAACATTTGCTTAGTAAAGTTTGTGAACCTCTTTAGCCCAACTTATGTGACAGCTTATTTAAAGCCTTAAATAAAGGGATGAAGAAGTTGATAAAAAAAGCTGCAAGTATGTTACATTTATACTCTTGTTTCTAAAATAATCCATAAAAAATCAAAAAAAAAAACCCCACAATTTTAAATGTTACATGTGAAAGCAGTTCAGATATGTTTATTTTTTACTTGAAAGAACCACCAGTGAAAAACAAGTGACAAGCTCTAAAAAGCTCTATGGTGTTGCTGCAGTACTCCAAGTGAGCCAGAGCTTTGATATATGTCTACGTCTTTGAGGAAGAACTTCTGAAAGAGAGAGCAATGACCTTTAGGAAAGATGGAAGAAAAATAAAAAATATTTTAAACCACACCTATTCCCTGTATAGTGTGTCCTCCCAGAGTGGGGTCTTTCCGTCATTCTTGCTGTCACTCCATCTTGTTGGCCTTCTTGGCTATAATTAACTTTACAAACCCCGCCTGGAAACAGCCTTCTGACAGAAGTCACCCAGAGGCTTTGATAACGCTGCTCTGTAAAGCAGGCTGGGCAAAGAAGCAAGGCACACCTCCTCTTGCCACTCTTTTGGGATCCAGCCTGCAGTAACACATGGCAAATAGGGTGCAGAAAACAAGACTGGTAACCATTTGTCTCAATCGTACATATTACATGGAAGGGAAGCATTGATATTTCTTGTTTTCATCCCTCAGTTCCTTAATATTCACTGATTCAGAAGATTAGTGTTTTTAAATTGTTGTCCTGCTCTGTTTGCAGCTGGTTAATCCTAAATTCAAAATTAGTGCCCTTGTGGACTGAAACAAAGAACTGATTTATCTGGATATTGACAGCTTACAATGCAGGTAAAAACATTTTGAAGAATGACTAAGTTTCTTTACGTATGTATATAAAAATGTAGGTCTAGGCCATTGGGTGATATGGTAAAGGGTAACATTAAAGAATGTCAATAAAGGCTTTTTTTTTTCCAAAACTTAAAATAACTTGGACCAAACACTTTGTCCTGTGCCTTTTATGGCAAAATACTGGAATTCATTGGCCTCTCAAGTAGCTTTTGTTACCACCTTTCTCCTGCTTACGCTGTGGTAATAACTTTGGGCAATAATGGCAAGTGACTGCCATGCCTCCCCTTTGCCCTGCTCTGCAACAGAAGCCTACACATACATAGCAGGAGTAGGAAACAACAGTGCTGTCAGTCTGAGAAGACAGAAGCCGTAAGTGGTAGGACTAGGGTGTTTCTGCTAAAGTCATGGAAAACTGGGGAGTAGGTTTGGGCTGGGGGCAACCAGGAGTAAGACTGAGGATCTTTTTCTGGGCCCTGGAGCTGACAGGCCACTTTGAGGTGAGATTGAGATCTCCTTGCTTTCTCCTCTGACTGCAAGAAATGAGCAAGAAACTATCACTTCTAATGCAATATGCTATAACATAGTCCTACTGAAATACTAAGGGAGATGTGCCTTCCCTGCAGAAGTTCTTGGTTCTGCCTTCCTGCATAAAAATATTTAACTGTATGAGGCACAATCTTTCCTTTAGACTGAAAAAAATAACTAAAGGTCAGTACTTTACAAATGAGTGAGGCAATTGCTGGGCTTTTTGATGCCAAAACACTGCAATCAAATACTGTGTATGGTCTGACTTGGTAGGCATGATACTAGAAAGCATCACCTTGCAGGCTTTGTAAGCAGAGGAACACCTCATTTGTGATTCTTCCTAGGACCTAGCTGCTTGTCAGGGATGATATCTTTTGCCTTTGGTTACTCAGAAACTGACATGTAAAACTTCTCAGGCTTTTTCAAGTAGTGTGAAGGAAAGCAGAAGTTTGTTTCATGGAATAATTCAGAATCCATTTTAAATATTCATTATAACTTATGAAATTACTTTTTTTCATTGATATTGGAAATGACCTTGCTTGGTGTTTAGTATTCAATAAAGCAGCAACACATATACAGTTTATAGAGCAGTATGACGTGCATGCTATATGCTGCTAGATACAGCAAATCTTTGTATCTGGAACAGCAGGCAAGCAGAACTCCCTAAATCTTGATATATTCAGTAGTACCAAAGAGAAAATAACAAAAACCCAAGACATATTAAAAGGAACTTCAAGAGTAATTAGAAATTGTAAATGCAAAAATGAGATGCATACAAATAGAGTAATTTTTTTATGACTTTTTGATAAGTTTAAATAACTTCCTTCAATAAGATAGTGCTTAAAAGACAGCAGTACAAAACAACAAAGCCTACAGCAATATTTGCAATAAAACTTTAGTTTATGTATAGTGGTTTAACTATTAATTTATTTGATATTAATAAATGCAACATTTTTTAAACCAAAATATTTATTGATTGTTGTCACTATTTTAAATGAATGGGTTAATTTTATCAGAAAAAAATGTTTCTTATATGCTTACCTTTTTTTAGACCTACACAGATTCATTTTTACTGCAAATTTATAAGAAGTGGTGGAGCTTCATTTTCACAAAGTAGGCAACACTCTGAAAAGGTTATTTTTGGGATTGCTATGTTTAGTGCTATAAAATATACAAATGCTTATTAAAATTCTTCATACTTATTCTCAAAAGTAGTAGCTCACATATAGGGTGGGAAGACTACAAGTGGCAAGCAGATTAACTTTTCTGGGAACTGTGGTTGTGTAAAGTGAATGGAATGAGACTGTAAAGGCAGATGGGTAGAAGCATACTGGCACATTCGGCTTTGATCACAAAAAACATATTTAGCTTTTGTTAACTGAATAACAACTTAAAAGTGATTAAATATACTGACAGTTGGTCTGACATGTTTACATTTCATGATGATGTATTAATGCAGGAGACAGACTCTTACAAGTTGGTTTTGAGTTTAGGTTCTGATTTAGGTAAGACACTTCTACTGTAGCTTTGATGGTATAATAGTGCAGAAGTGGTGGTAATGATATTATAGAAGTTATAGAACAGGCTACTCATGCTATACTGTGGAAGAACTCAATTTCTGAAGTTTTCCCAAGATGTATCGTTTTCCACATGAGTTTGGTCATCTTGTTGTTTGGATAAAACTGTGAGTGAAGGAGAGCTGTTAAAAATCACAGCAAGCTTTAGCTTTGCAGGAATCTTTCTGTTATAATAATAAAAAAATAAAATACTCTTTGCTCCTTGATTTCTGCTTAATAGTCTCATGAATATGGTGGTGTCTCATGAGCACTTCAGCTACTTCTTCTTTGATCCCATTGCGAACCAACTCAGGAGTCTAAACAGCAAAAAAACCCCACCAAAATGAACAAGTGAATAATTTTTTGCTGTGCCAGGTTTTTAACAGCAATCAGACGTGCACCAGTGCAAGAGAGAGGATGAGACCTTATCCTTTCCATAGTAGTTCTAATGTGACTGTTCAGTCAAATATAGCTAAAGTAACAAGCATTAAATGGACGTTAAGAATTCTGATACCCAACTGCTTAAATTGTTTCTAAGCTAGGGTGATTGATGAGTTCTTAAAAGGGAACTGTTGAACATTTAACATCAAGAAAAAATATTTATGTTGCCTATTTTATTTACCTAGTTTAAATTACTGTACTATTATTGCGTCAATATTAAACAAAGTATAGCTCTCAGTATGGGTTCCTAGTAGAGAAAAAGTAAATCTACTATAAGAATTAAAAAGTCTTTAGGTGAGAGACAGTTTGGGTGAAGAGAAAAGTATAAAAATCAATATGGAATACTTGTTCAATGCAAATTAAAAAAAAAAAAAGAGTTGTGATTTCCTTTTATTTCACAGCAGTAGCAAGATGATATAGTTATAATTTTTTAAAATATATCTTTATTATTATTTTTTCCTTTCAGTGACATCAGGTTAACTACTATTGGAAGAAGGCACATGCAGGTTCTCTATTTTCCTTCGTTAAATTCTTTCATTACACCAGCTTAAAATAAATTTTCACTTAATGGCTTTCCTATGTTTTTGAACATACATCTGGAGTTACATACATCTTGGCCTTGAACCATTCACTGTTGAAGGTTAACTGGCTTTGATATACTTGGGCCAATGGACTGATGGTAGTCTGCTTCTGAATTCCCTGTACTTTATGTGCAGAACTTAATAGTAAAGCTATCTGTATGGTTCTTCTTAAAACAAATAAACAAAAATCCTTCTTTTTTTTTTTTTTTAAGTAGTTTAATTAAATTTTAACTTACTGCTACATGTGCCACTGCAGCACTACAAAACAGTTATCAAAATACTGTCTGACAGCTTGTATATATATTTTAGAGGGGCAAGGAATGAAAGCTAGTGATTATTCTATTTTAGACATTCGTATTTTTTTTAAATAGTTGTATGCATTTTGCTTCCACATAGGAGAGTGCCAACTGGTGTTCGTTTTTGTTCCAATTTGGCAGTGAGGGTAAAAGATCAGTTATACAGTCCTAGGTTACCCATATTCTCAGGATTCAGGTATACATTTAGGAAGAATCAGGGGAAAAAATGCACAGCTTTCTGCAGTAAATTCACTGCAGAGATGACACTGATTAAGGCCCCCTAGTAATTTTAGTTAGTTTTTCTTCCCACTTACCATTCTCCCTGCCCCCACAAATAAATATACATAAGGAAAGCCTGAAAATGTTATTGCATGAGTAATTATTTCTTATTATGGTTATTTTTTCCCAGGAGATGTTTTGTAAGAGGAATTTTGTAACCAGTATCTGAATTTCTCTTTGAATTAAAAACAATAGTCATGGAGATGACTTAGTAAAGACTGTGTTTGTTTAAAGTAACACCACAACCTATCAGGATATCAACTGGAATGACAAAAAGAGAGATGATGTAAAAAGGTGACTCAGCTGCACTCCTTCCTTTACAAAAATTCCCATCTAAGTTGTTCATGCACTACTGTGGAATGAGAAAAATAGTTTTCCTGGTTTTCAGTAATTAAAGGATAAAGTACACAAATTAAATTAGAGGCAGATCTGTACACTCAAGATTCCTACATTTTTTCAATATGTGCAAGAGAACTGTGTGAACTTTTTCACTCTTGCATGTGAAATTCAGGAAACCATCCATATCCAGGAATTTGGAACTGCACCAAGATTCCGGAGGCTGTCATCTGAAATGATTTATATATACCTATTTGATTTACTTCCGCTACCTGGAAATAGCCAAGGGTTTCCATCCCTCAGTATGTTACCTGAGTAAATGCAAGTTAATTATATTCCATTGTTATAAGCATCATAAGATGGTACCAAAGAAATTATAAATAGCAAAACTGTGATATTTGTGTATCCCTCACCTCTATTCTCCTCCAGCAGAGAAGAATATATCCCAACCAGAGCAGGAGTTTGCAAATTGGTAGCACATTGTGTGGCTGCCATGAGAAGCACCTTCCCTGGACAACAGCAATATTTAACAGTCCTTTGGAGTGGCTTTCCTTTTGACAGATTTACAGGGTTGTTTTTTTTCTTTATATCCCCAAAATATTTTTGAAAGTCTCAGCTCTTTTTATCCTTTAAAACCTTTTACTGTGCCTTTGTTCAAATATAACTAGACCTGTTGTTGGAGCACTTCAGTTTCAGGACACTTCCTTTCCTCTTCATATAATTTATAAATGCAATAAATCCCCACAAATAAAGATCTTATAGGCTATAAATGTTACAGCTTCATTAAGCTGCATTTTTGAAGCCAGGAAAAGTTACTAAGCAAAAACCAGCAAGTGCCATGTTTCCTGTGATATCTCTAAAGCCTATCAAAAGATTTGAATATCAGACAGAAGTTTTGTTTCATAAAGCTCCATTTTCTTCATCTTTCTTTCATGTGTTCTTAATCCCCAACAGCACATACAATCCAAGGTTTGGGGTTAGGTTGTTTTTTTTTTTTCCTCTGGACAGGAGAATATTAAAACAGTTATCTTCAAAAGCTTTGCACAAATCATTTTCTAGAAATAAAGTTTGAGGAATATTCTGGCTATCATTTATTAAATATTATGTCTTTCTATACAAACACATACGTAAACCTGCTATCACCACCTGTGAGTCCTACCTCATTCCAGTTTCTTTTTTAGCCGCTCACATGAGTTCCAGCCGGGACAGGTGCATACCTTTCACCTTCTTCTTGTTGCTTACTAAGGCACATTGTTTACCTCTAATATTCCTTCTGTTGCATAATGTAGGTCTTAATAGGATAAAATGCCGCTGAAATAAAATAGAAGATCTTTGTCATTGGTTAGATATGGGTTTGCTATGTTCCTAGCTGTGGAGCTGTTGTGAACTGTACCCTTTACCTGAGGTTTTATTTTGATTTCTTCTTTAATTGTAAACAAACTTTGAGTATAAAAGCACTTAAAATAAAATCAGTAGAATAAATATATTTGATTGAAAGTGGTGTTGAAAGCACTTCATGCCAGTTTTGCAAAGTATTTAAAATCTATACTTCTTACACAATACTCCACACACACTACCAAAGAAAAACCCCCCAAAACCCAAGCCCATAGCTTTTTCTCTCGGTGAGATCTGTTGTTCCCAGCTTTTAACAATTAAAATATTTTAACTAGAAAAATTTTAGTATTAAATGCTTAGATGATTTTCTAGTTAAATAATCATTTCTAGGAACTGTGGGGAAACCATATATACTGCCTAGACTGACACTCATTTTACACACTAGATTTAACACTGTTAACACTGTTTGCAACTCAGTGTATATGTATTTCTGCTGTATGAAGCCATAACATTCAAACTTTGTTTATCCTAGACAAGGACAAAATTTTTGAAAGCTGTACTGGTGGTTTTCTTTCTTTTAACGATTTAGTATTTTTAAGGATTATAACACCACATATCTACATGTTATTCATCACCCTTGAAAAATGAAATGAATGCCTTCATTTTAGAAGAGTCAAATCAGAAAGTGAAATATGTTACAGTTTGAACATGAGATACGCTATTTTGTTATCTACAGTTCACAGCCTTCTTAAGTACTTCACAGGCCTTAACTACTACTTATAAAACAATTTTATATCACTTTCTATTGAATGATTTTTCAAATGAAGGTGAAATTTTGATTCCACACAAGTATAATTATCTTGGAGTAATCCTGAAGCTACCTGGGGCATAGTGAAACACCCGGGCTTACACCCAGAGTGTGTCCCTAGTGAAACACCAAGAATTATATTGCTCAGGCTCTTTTGCCTAAACTAGTCTACTATGGAAAAGGTATGCTCTTTATGGTGATTCTCCTTCATAGTTAAATTTTATAGTTTGTCTGTATATTTCAATCTGCAATGCACATATAATTATTTCAGAAAACTTATTACAGGAATTTGGATATGCAGTCTCTGGATTTAACATACACACATATATATCTGTCCATCTAAAAGTCCAGAGGAACAAATTAAAAAGTACTGCCTATTTTCCCAAATATTTCAAATGTATGTATTGTTGATTGAATTATACTAAGAATAATGTAAGAGTCTGAAAAAAAATAAAACATTTCTGTAAACTGCAGCATACTCAAGTAAAAACAGTACGCATAACATGAGAATGAAAGGTTTAGCATAATTGGGAGGGAGAAAGAGTTAGGCTATTAAAAATGGGATTTATTTAGAAATCCTACTCTAAAATGTAGGGCACTATATTTAAATACATTTAAAGAGGAAAAGAAAAAAAAAACAAACCACAACAATGTCTGCCAGCGGGATTGCCAACAGGTATGGTTGTTTGTGTGTAGCAATATGTTTGTGCATCACTTCAGCAAATGTCTTCAGGATCTTGTCCTCACTGATCAAATAATTTCAACATTACAAAGACAAATTCCATGTGGCTCATGTTATGTCAGAATTATCCATTACTGTAATTAGAATAAATGGTAAACAGAGATACATGACAAGCCTAGCTTACATATAAAACAACTTTTTGGGGAGTGAAAGGGAGAGAAATTTAAGTTTATTTAAATGTTGGGTGTGATCCTAATCAATTAACTATTGTTTTTTTCAAGAATCAGGACAGGAATGTATGTAAAATCAAATGGAGGCCAAATAAGCATTATATTTAAGAAAGAAAGAATTTAGAAAAAAAAAAAGATTATAATACATTGTCTACCAGGTTTGAAAGTATCACACAAATTTTTTAAAAGAGCAAAACAATTAGTTTACTTTAGTTTGGACAACTCATTCCAAGCATCTCAAGCATCTCATAACACTACCAACATCAATACATAAAAATATTCACTTTCATTTTCATAATTAAATGCAGGCAAATTTTGGCAATTAGTTAGGTCACAACTGACATTTTATTCTTTTAATTTTCTTGGATTATTATTTAATCAAGCTTCTTAAATTCCTCAGGATTTTTTTCTTTTTTAACAGAGAAAGCATGCAGATTTAATAAACATCTGCGTTTACATCACAGATCTCTATTTTACAATAAAATTTTATTATTCATGTGATAGCATCTGAAACGCTAGGAGGTATCACATGCCTCATTGCCTTAACATATGGTAAAACAGCAACTGCAAGACATTTCAAGGAAAGAATTGGGACAGCATGGGAAACAGCCTCCAGACCAACACCAAGGGAGAGAGGTTAATTGCTCGCTGTGACAATCCACATTCATTGCACTGCAGAGCACTTCCTCTTTTGCCTTCTAGAAAATTTCAATTTCTAAAGACTATATATTTGTTATGAACATTTATGTATATTAGTATGTATACATACACAAATAACTAACTGTGTATAGTATACTCAGTTATAATTAATAATTAATATAGTATACATACCTACTTATGTATGTATAAATATATATACACATATGGCTGAGAACTAAGACTTTCCCACTGTCCTTCAGGATGAAAGTGAGAAAGAAAAGATAACACTTAAGTGAAACACAGGAAAGGATAAAACACAAGAAAAACATCATCTTGTATGTCAGCCAGGGAATAAAATACGACATCAACGACATGATGCTGTTTGGAAATACCAGTTATTTTGTCTGCTACTAGTAGTAATTACTGAGGACAACTCAGAAACTTAATGAGCATTAATGATATTATTCCTTCATTTTTGCTGTTCTCTAGTCATACCTATGATGATGACAGTAATGTTCACTGGCAGGTAGCTTCCTGATTTTAATCCTGGAAGAAAGGGAAGATGGGAGGAAAGGAGAGAAAAGGACCACAAGTTTAAATTTTTTCAAAGCAAATTACTAAATATTTCTTGTCTCTGGTACAATTAGAAGTATGATATATGAAAAAGATGTGTGCACTGCTTTTTTATTCAACACTAAACAATTTGATACAGTTTAGAATTGAGACTATGAATGCTTTCCTCTGATGGCATATTTTGGTTAAATGTCACATGTTTTCTGATGCCTTTAGTGTCTATTTTTACTTATTTTATTTATAAGCCAACTATCAGAATCACAGATTGTGGTGCTTTTACCACATTTATGAGCCTAATCTATCTTTCCACAAACATGTATCATGGCTTTGTAGTCGCCTTTAGAGATGGAGATTTTCTGGAGCAGACACAATGTTAAGATGATCAGGAAATATTTATTGATATTTATGTAAATATATTCACTTTCTTTTCAGAGACCTTATGAAAAGTTAATGCAAAGAAAGACTTTCTGAAAGTGAAATGGTATTTTTGAAGAAGGAAGACTGCTTTGAAGCCTACCTCCGAACTTACTGTAAATCACTCATCAAAATTTTATTTGAAAGTACTAACAACGTGTAATTGGTAAATATTTACAACAGAATATCAGCAAAGCCATGTAGAAATTACAAAACACAGTTTCTAAATCATGTTTGTTACTTTGTGGAAGGAGATTCATCCCTGCTGATTTTAATGGGTCAACTATTAACATTGGAAATGAATGTCGATAATGCAGGGGAGGAGGCAATAGTTACCTTGTCTTTGCTAGGTTAGACTGATCTTATCCCTCAGAATTCTGCATGCTATCATTCTTTATTTGGAAGTTCTAACATATTGGTCTCCTTCCTGATTTTAGCACAAATAATTATAAACATATTAGTCATAGGCACACTTTAATTTATGGTTAGTGATTTTTTAATTACCAATAGCAAAACAGAAACAGCCTTTTCCCCTCTCTCTCCACCATATTTGATCATCTGTTTTTCTTAAGAAGTTCTCTATGAACAATTGTGTAATTAGGCATAACAAACTAAAAGAAATTACATATGTAAATGCTTTTCATGAGATTGTTCAGGTTGATCTTAGCCCACTATACTAATAAGTCACATCAGTATTAAGAAGAAAGTAAAAAAATCATGCTTGTCTTTCCAGCAGCAGTCCAAGAACAAAGGAGTAACACATTACAGGTTCCAGGTCCTGAAAGAGGAGTTACTATTTCAACAAGAGATCCTGAAATAAAAGTTACTTTGTTTTCTCTTTCTTTCTCCAATAAATGCTGTTATTGCTTCAATCTATTCTTTTTGTCTGCTCCAGATTAATTTCTGGCAATCTGGATTGCCAAGGCTTTGGACATGTGTAACCACTGGCTACAGGTATCTTTATTCCCACCAGGTTATAGATAAGGAATGTAAAAAACTAGATTTCTCCAACAACATAAATCTTTGCATGCAGTGTTTGTGAATAAGCCCTTGCTCAATACACTAGGAGAAGGTTGACTTAGGTCTATGGGATACCTTTCAGAAAAGGATTTGCTGGACAACATAGGAAGTGCACTCAACTCAGCAGCTTTTGACTTCTCACAGATAAGAATAAAATCACTAAATAATCTCTAGGCATGACTATGAACACTTGCTAAATAGTAAAATGGCATAACACACAAATGCAAAAAAATCACATTCTGTAGTGCTGAAGATTTCCAGTATTTTTATCCAGATATGCACAAATTCAACAGGTAACCTACTGAAGTAAACTCTGAGGTGAACTAACCTCTTGACTCAATCCTTTCCTCCAGGCACATAAGCTTCTAAGGATGTAATGAGAACTGCAGGCAAGACTGAGCTCCACATTTATCTTGGTGTCCCAAAATCTTTACACATCTGTGTAGAAAAATATACACTTACAGACCTTAGTATGAACTCACTTAACCCATATGTTCACTAAGCAATATATTTTTATTTCATTTCAGCTTATTAAGCACAAGATACAGTTTTAGCCCTGAAGCAGTCTGATTCCTAGAAGGTTTTGTTGGTTTTTTTTTCTTTTCTTTTTTCCTGAAAAAAAACCCAGAAGAAAATAGATGGAAGTTTTGTTAATTAAATCTTTGACCTATTTCCAGCCTGCACTCACCCTCCTCCCAGAGAAAACACTATTGATAGCAAAAAGCCAATGCAGATGCAAAATTTTGAGTTTGAAAAGCATGATTTTATTATACTTGTCAATGCGGACAGAAATGCTACCCATATTCCTTAAAATAATATTAAAAGAAATATTGTAAATATTTCCTTTTCCTCTAGACATCTCTGGACTGATGGTAGAAGGGAATAAGAATATGGAAGAGTTGACAGTCAAAAATAGCCAATATGCTTTCTTAAAATAAGACAAGTGTTTATAGTGACAAAGACTGAATTAGATCATTCCTTTATCTGTTGTCATAAATGATGGTAGGGTACAGCTAAAAGGTTTCTTTGATATCAGTTTTGACTGGATTCGTTTATTAAGACCTCAGTAGAATGCACTAAGTTTCTCTGTGTAGGCAAGCAAATAACCTGCAGAACATCATGACTTTCACCCACTAATGAATTGGGCTGTCTTTGAACATCATATCCCATTTATCCCTCCCTAAGTAGCCCATCTGCAGTGTCAGCACTTTTCCCATCAACGTGCATGAAACTAAAGGCAATGGAATGCACAATGATTTCTTGAATATGTCCTATAAGCAGATATTACTGTGCCATCATTGTGCATGTACTCCGCATTACTCATGCAGCATGTTTATAAATTACATTGTCATCATGAACCTCTTTCATGCACTTTGTTTGTCCTTGCTGTCTTAAAATACGTAATGGTTATCAGTCAAAGCTGTAGGAAATATCCTACAAGGTCATTCGGTGCAAAACAGATGTTCATATAATTTATGGTGATAAACATGTGCTTGCGTTTTATTAGACTAAATATTAGGTAATAAATTAAAGGAAATATTATCTTACAGGGGGTAATCAACCTGATTATATGCTGCGTAATTTAGTTTACTGTTCAAAATTTTAAGTGTTTTAGTTTTGGTAAGTTTTTCTTTTAACACACAAAAAATTAGTGTGGCTGCAAAAATATTTTATAACTACATCTATATATAGACATATCTGTAATAAAAGGCAAGTGCTACAGTAACTGTGGTTATCCATCAGGACATTAACATGAGCAATTTGCTGATGAGCTTTCATGTGTATTATTGAAAAAGCAAATTTTCATTGCCATTTCCTACTCTAAGTTTTATGGAAAATTTATTCCTGAAGCAAATGGTAAAAACATGATAAAATTCAGCAGAGATTTTAACCTTTACATTGTAATAACTTGTTGCCCCTTCCTCTTAAGTGATCTCCTCTCAAAGAGCTATATTATTTAGAAAATTTCTTATTTCCATTAATCTTTGCTACAGTAATATTCTCAACAAAGCTAGAATACACACAATCCCCAAACCAGGCCAAGATATGAAGCTTCTCCCCATCTCTGCAATAAAATTGTCTTGCGGCATTTTTTCAGAAGTTTCTAAGATGTTGCTGTTTATTTTGATTTTTTTTAAGGAGGACTTGATTTGAATTTCAGTGCTTGATGATGCATGCATTAGTGAAGTAGAAGAAGGACAGGTTTATGGCTGATGTTCCCCCAGTCACTCCGGTTTAATGAGAAGAAAGGACGTTTGATATGAGGCTGCTTCAGGACCTATTTATGAAGCTTCCAATATAACACACCCCCGTGTTGCAGCACAGTACTACAAAGGTTGCATGTGTGCAGTTCTGCCATTTCTTTCCCGCTCTAAGGTAGCATATGCCAGGTACTGCTGGTTAGTCTGCTTCCTCACAACACAGGGACAAACTGCATACTGTGGATGCAACTAAAGTAGAACAAATGCACATGTTCACGTACACGGTTGCTTAAAATTCTCAGCACTCATTTGTTGATGACTTATATGTGCTGCAGAAAGGCAGAAAGCATAGCAGCAAATTCTACACTCACCATGCAAGACCTGATATGTCCTTTTAACAGATGAGAGTCCTGTTTCTTAGTTTATATGTAGAAGTTAAGAACTTTCTCTTTGCCTCTAAATGAAATTAGAGTTTGATGTACTGAGTGAAGTGCATTGGCCAGATTTATCTAGGATACAAGAGACTGCTCCAATCACAGTGTAATGGACCTGAAGATTTGAACACAGAGGACTTTTCACAAACTCCAAAGAAATGCCTTCATCAATTCTTTTAATTCCTGGTATAATATAATTCTTCCAGGACAGTCTGTTCAGTCAATATTTTGACATGGACCCATACTGTTTAAACGAACCCCAAATATTTGGGTGAAGGAATTAAAACATAAATAGTGTATAAACACAGATCTTTCAAAATCACTCTGTCTCTGTAAAGACAGCAGTTCCTAATGAGTTCCTGCAGGCATTTTCAATGCAGCCTTCCTCTCCTTGTTGCCCTGCCAAAAGAAATGGTGATGCTCAACATAAAAAAACTAACCAAATGGCATATCGATTCTCACTACCTTTTTCAAAAACATGGGACTATGCTTTATGAAGATAAACCCATGATTCAAAGACCTTGTTCAAGATTCAATCTGTGAAGTGGAGTCACAACCTATTCCTGCTTTCTCTGTCACTTTTTATTGAATTACAAGTTATACATACAAAAGGGCTTTTTTGCCATTTAAATTTAAGGACATGCAACAAAGTGATTTTCTATGACATTTGCAGACAGTTTTTTTTTCCACTCTTTTTAGAGGTATATTAACAGTTAGCCAAAATTCTTTGTCATTTTCCATACATGGAGAAGTAAATTCAAGTCATGGTGTGCATGGCGGTGGAAGATGAGTTTTATAACTTTGTACCTGTTGGTGAGCCCTTCAAAGTCGTTCATTAAACACATAGAAACCTAGTATGGTTGACAGGTCCTTCTTATATGAAGGTTAAAAAATTAGAGATAGCAGTGTAAGGAAAGCATGTAGACATAGAGTCTGCTTCAGTTTCTGCTTGTTCATTAAGGAGACACACATCCACGCTCGCTCACTTTCAGGCTTTTCTGTATATGGTGCACGTCTATCTTCAGTATTAGGAAGAGTATATTTTCACCTCTATCATGTCTAAAATACCTAGAAGAATCTTCTCCAGAAGTATAAAACATTGTTTTACATGATGGATTATGACTGGGTGTATTCAAAACACCGTCAAGGAGCTAGAAAGAATGATATTCATAGACTTGCTACATTTCATTCATTTTCAGTGAATGTGTCTCTATTTTACTGACAATTTTGGATAATTTGGAGCCATTTGGGGTATACAAAGTGATTCTAATAATTTTGGAGGGTGCCTTGAGAACTGGCATCTTTATAATGTTATTAGCACTATAGGCATGTTTTAATATCTCTCATAATTTGGTCCTGTTTTCTAATGTGAACCCAAAAAATTGTATTGCTTAATACAGTTGATTCTTCAAGAATTACTAACGGTAGTGCTAAAAAATAAAGTACTGTGTGTCACATGCAATACTTAAAATTTAAAAATATAACTAAGCCACTTAGATCATGCAATATACAGGTTGCAAGTGTCGATCAGGTAACAAAGACAGAGTAAAATTTAAAGTCTCATCCACAAACAATAGTCCAGACTTTCATATGGATTAAATTACCGGTCACTGGAATGCAAAAAGTAATCACTGCTACTTTTTTTCGTTTTCTTCTAATAAAATGTGGTAAAAGGATGAAAACAAAAACATGAAGCACTTTTTAAAACATCCTAAAGCAGTGTCTTAATACGGATGAAGAACATTTGGGATCAGGAACATAATAGTAACTATTATCAACTCTCTATTGTTATTTTGTATTTGATCAAAAAATGGCATAACGTAAGTTACTATAGGCCCCAAGTTATGACAGGATTCTTTGGGAAGAGATTTAAGTGGATTTTGTGCTTAGTTGTGGCTGAAGAATATAAAATTTACCACTCTAAGGTATTATGCTTCTGGCTTGCTCTTCTCCTCAGCAAGTCAAATATTCATTATTTCACTTTTTACTCAGAGCTATAGGATTAAGTCAGCAACCCACCATGTTCAAAAGCATCAAAGCTCAATATGCTAATTCCTGGATGCAAGTAAACTTTGAAAAATGAGAGGCATTAATGTAAATTGCTTTTGATGTCAATGTAAGAAATGTTACAGTTGAAAAATGCTTATGTCGCTGATTAATTATGTCTCAGTTGAACCTACATGTAGTCAAAGACTAGGACCTGAAGGAAGATGTGGTTTTCCTCTCTGTTGCACTGAACTGCAGTGATTAAACTATGTGAACTGACTGAAATATCTGTATTACTTACTATCCAGCTAAAAGAAGCTGAGCACATAGTTTCTAAAGCATTATTTCAATTTTTAATTGTAGCCTATTGCTCCTTTTGGGCAAAGAGCATAAAACACGGTGAGTAAACACACTAGAATACTCTGTGATGTTTTGAATGACTTAAAACCACCATCTGTTGCTGGGAAAGTTTCCATTATTCTATATTAAATGAGACAAAATATGTGTTAAAAAATACAGTCATATATCCAGATTGTTCTATTTTTTCTGCTTTTTGTGGTAAGCAGATCATCTCATATGATCAATAGACAAGAATGTTGAGGGGGTGTGATTTTGCAGTATAGCATGGCAATAGAGTACATTTGTTAACTGGCACTGTTGTTCTATCGGACTACCTGGTGATATGGATTTTAATAATTTGAATCTGTAATTAAATGTAACATTACATGCAGGTCAAACAAGTCAGTTGCCAAGGTCCTTATGTTCCTGGTTTTGGTTTTTTAACCCTATTGGAAGGACAGATTTTTTTTTTTTTTTTTTAACAAAATGGCCATTAAAAAGGTCAAGAAGGAATTCAAAGTCTCTTATTTTAAAAAATATGCAAAAGGCATGAGATCAAAATAAAAATAAATTAATCTTGTGTAGGAAGCACACAGAATTCCACCCTGAAAGAGCTGAAAAAGTCTCAGTTTTTTTTTTAATAGAAACATCACCAACATTAGTTGTATTCTCAAATTGAAGAGATATATCCTTCACTGTCCTAAAACCCTCTCAACCTCAGACCCTGTCAGTACACAACACAATTCAAAATGTATTTGACAGATGACAAAGGTGTGAGAAAACTATTGTTTATTGCATATACCAGGGATTCGGGGATTATGATTTCCAAGCACAAGATTTGTTCTTAAATAATGGCCTAGATGGATGTACTCTTCGCTGGGTTAAAAACTGGCTGGATGGCTGAGCCCAGAGAGTTGTGTTGAATGGAGCTAAATCCAGTTGGCAGCCAGTCACAAGCGCTGTCCCCCAGAGCTCAGTTCTAGGGCCAGTCTTGTTTAATATCTTTATCAATGACCTGGATGAGGGGTTTGAGTGTGCCCTCAGTAAATTTGCAGATGACACCAAACTGGGTGGTAGTGTTGATCTGCTCGAGGGGAGGAGGGCTCTGCAGAGAGACCTGGACAGGCTGGATCGATGGTCCAAGGCCAACTGTATGAGGTTCAACAAGGCCAAGTGCCGGGTCCTGCACTTGGGTCACAACAACCCCATGCAATGCTACAGGCTCGGGGAAGAGTGGCTGGAAAGCTGCCTGGTGGAAAAAGACCTGGGGGTACTGGTTGCCAGCCGGCTGAATATGAGCCAGCAGTGTGCCCAGGTGGCCAAGAAGGCCAGCAGCATCCTGGCTTGTATCAGAAATAGTGTGGCCATCAGGAGTAGGGAAGTGATCGTGCCCCTGTACTCGGTGCTGGTGAGGCTGCACCTCGAATCCTGTGTTCAGTTTTGGGCCCCTCACTACAAGAAAGATGTTGCATTGCTGGAACATGTCCAGAGGAGAGCAACCAAGCTGGTGAGGGGTCTGGAACACAAGTCATATGAGGAGCGGTTGAGGGAACTGGGGTTGTTCAGAAGAGGAGGCTGAGGGGAGACCTGATCGCCCTATACAACTACCTGAAAGTAGGCTATAGTGAGGTGGGGGTCGGTCTCTTCTCCCTGGTAACAGATGATAGGACGAGGGGGAATGGTTTGAAGCTGCACCAGGGCAGGTTTAGGCTAGACATTAGGAAAAACTTCTTCACCAAAAGGGTTGTCAGGCTCTGGAATGGGCTGCCCAGAGAGGTGGTAGAGTCCTCATTCCTGGAGGTATTTAAAAGAAGGATAGATGGGGTGCTTAGGGAGATGGTTTAGTGGTGGGATGTCAGGGTTAGGTTAAAGGTTGGACTCGATGATCTCAAAGGTCTTTTCCAACCAAAGTGATTATATGATTCTGACTCTAATGTTTCTTCACAGAAAATTAAATAAATTCATTTTCCTGTGTGTAAAACCAGGGAGGGCCATCAAAAAGACCCAAAGTTATTATCAGAAAAAAGCAGGAGAGTAATTTCACTCTTTTCTTCTCCCCCAGAAATAATGTTATTTCCATCCATTGCATGTAGCATTCTGTCATTTGTTTCTAGCTTATAGCTCTCTGTTCCTCTCAGATTTAATTTACCTCCAAAAGAGGTGGAACAGAGATTTGAGAGCTAGAAAGCATAGTTCACAAAACAGGCTAACATGATAAAGAGATAAAGGCAGCTGATATGCAGTGTAACAGGGGTTTTATGATCATTTTGGAGACATATTATTCATAAGGCAAATTCAACAATTGCAGACGTTTACAGGCAGTTGATGCATAAAAAGTAAAATTTCTACTCATTAAACACGGAGAATTCTATGCAGCATAATGCAACACAAACTATTTCTAGGTAAATTGGTAGGCCTAACAGGTACAGAAGCAACACCATGCATTAATTAGTCCTGGATAGGCTACAGTCATGTGGTTCTAGAACAGAAGGTAAAATTGTTTATTGTTAATCTGGGAATTAATTCAATTTTCACAATGTGTGGATACTGTGAAAGTATCTCCTTAGGTTAACAATGAAGGATGGTAAACCAATGATTTTAGTTAAGAACTAAAGATATATAATTTGACAAAATAGAAGTTAAAATTCAACTAAATTTATTACTAGGCATAATTCCTTCTGATCTTCTCACCATGAAGATTTTTTTTTTTATTTCTTAAATAATTCAGTGAATAATTTGATGTCTATGATTGTAGACTGCATAATATTCAGATGACTGCTACAAATAAATTACATTAATTATGTTTGCCTAAGGTATTAGAGTATTGCTTTCCTTTTGGTATAGAGCAAGGAAGATTCTTTTATGAGAATAAGCATGCCACGTTTCTACTAGTTTCTAGTTTGGCTCTTGTTAACAACAATTGGACAAGATAAAAAAGTTGCACCATTGCTTTCTCAGAAGCACTGGAAAGACAATTCTATACCAAACTCTTATATTGCATCATCTACCGATTCTGATCATTTTGCATGAGACTTCTGTTCAAAGCTTAGCCAACCATCAGATTATCCCTTTGTGACCCAATCCATAGCCTTCTGTTGCTGCGTCTCTTTTCAGACCATTAGAGTTTTACTCCTCCCCAGTGTAACCCAAAGTTCAAATCAAAGCCAGAGCCTTGTGGTCCTTGCCTCCAGATGTGAAATCCTTCACTACCACAGCTCATTAGTTCTTGACAGTTAAAAAAGAAATAATGGCATGGAATAGAATTTAGGACCCTGCCCTGCCATGTATTCCAGTCCAGCTCTCTTTGGACAACTAAGATCCACAACTAAATAACCTTTGCTTTCCATTTCTACCTCCTCTTTATCACATCTCAGAATTCTCTAATGTTCTGGAGCTTTGAGTTTTCCTGTAGGCTTTTCCCAAGCTGTAGCTGATGAGTTTTGCCAAGGCAGGTGGTACCCTTTCTGTTTCAGTCCATGCCAGACATTGTTATTCATTCCCTTATAGGTGGACCCTATTCTAACTTCCTTTTGCTACAGACACAGGTCTATATATATATATATGTAACTCTCAGAATAGAACTATAAATTAGCAAAACTACACATGGATTTAGTAAAAACTAGGTGAAGAATTTGTTTAGGATAGCAGGCAATAGGATATTATGCTACTTTATAGGTATAGATTTCAGGAACATGGTAACATTCTTTGTATAAGCTGAGCTGTGCAACCACATTTTACCAGGAGACTAACAGAAAAGCCATTCTGCTTTAATATTACTATGCTGCATGCAATATGTAGCACATTCATATGTACAAAATAGGAATATTTTTTCATAAATGGTGCATTTTAATGAGTGTTAGCATCTAAATATTACTGCTAAATCACTGGGACTCTGTTAACTTGTAAGCTCATCACCAGCAAAGCAGACAGAACTGGTTTTGCCCTGTGAATATTAAGATTCCAAACAATAACTTCAGCCTTGTTTAGTGTCCATTTTATGACATGTTTATTTCTCCAAATCTATTTGCCCTAACCTCTTATGACAGCCTGGATTGCAGCCCTGTTCTCGCAGAATGACCCGTACTGCTGCTGTGGGAATTGACTGTGAGGCTATTACATGCGAGCAACCTGGCACCAACATCCTGCTCAGGACTAAGCCCGGCACAGCTGGCCCTGGCCTGGTAGCTGAAAATTGTTCAAAAGTTGAATTGCTGAGCTGGGGAGAAACAATAATGACAGAGGCAGTTATTGCCAACTCTGTGAAAGACTTATTCTGATCTGTTTATTAATATCATATGGAGTGTCGTCATGAATGTTTACCAAGGACTTTGAACTTAAGAGAAACTTCTAATATATAGTGACATATAATTTTTTATCATTGTGGCAAAGTGCAGCCTTTAAGACAATACAAGGTGATGACAAAACATTAATGGTGTTGAACAAGTAATATAATTTATAATAGGTCTTTAAGATTTCTGATATCAGATAAGATTTCTAGCTAGTGATACTATCAAGACACAATGACTCTAATTACCCTTCATAAAGGAGAAAATTGCTTGCATCATTTCACTGCTGTTATTGGATCTCATTTGTTTGTCAAATACGTGGAAGACCTTCAGCATTTGGAAGCTAATAGTAAGGATTAGCATTCTAGAATCGTTGCTGGAATGACAGAGAAAACAACAACAACAACAACAAACCCTTTCATAATTAGACATCTAAGTGAAAAAGCTTGCTTGGCAAAATCCAGTGTCCACATATTAATGTAAATAGCCATTACAGCAACTTTCTGTATTGCTGTTCTCATGAGATCCACAAATAAAAAAGTGCCAACTGTTCTCTAATGGGATAATCTGTTACAGCCAGAAAAATAATGCATGAAATGCCATTGTTCCCACAAAGCTCTTCTATATATAAAAATAAAATACACTTGTATTTTACTTTTAAACCATAGCAGTCTTTTGTGCCTCTACTAACTTTTTCAGTCTATGATTAGTAACACGATTCCATGGATTTAGTAAAGCGTGCCAAGCAGAACAGCAACAGAAGCATCACCAGGAGTATATCCTGTTGGAGAGGGACCATGAAGAAGGGGTAAATTTTAGGTTTTAGCTTTTTTGACACACAAAGGTATTTTAAGTAACTTACATTGGCACCCTTCCAAATATTTCCCAAAATGATTATTAAATTGTATTTTTAATAATTTTAGGAAAAAGAATCCTACAAAGTGTCCAAAAGCACATCTAATTAGTTGATGCTGTCCCTATTCTGAAGTAAATGTTTACAGATAATCTCTACTCTCATCTTTTGAATCCTTACTGCACTAGAAAAAGAAGGAACATGACTATGCATCTAGGAGATCTTTGTCTTCATACTCCTTCCTTTCTTTTACCCCTCTAAGAAACTAATATCTGTGCTCAGATCAGGACATTAAAAGAAAAAGATTGCTTAAAAGAAAAAGTTAAACTTTGCTAAATGTTCACAAATAGTTAATGACTTAGAACTACTAGTCCTACATTCTTAGGTGTACTTATTACACTTTTGTAATTAAATGCATTAAGATGTAATATAATTTTTTTCTTATAGAGGTATTTATGAAATCAACAAGAGATCTATTTCATTTCCTTTGACAGATTTTCACTTGAGAAGCAACCTGTATTATGCTTAATACACATTTTAAAAAAGCAGTAACTTAAACTTGATTTAGAAAGTGTTAGATTTCTGAATCTTATAACTACAATTGTGCACTGCATGTTTTACATGCCTTGGCACCTGTTTTGTACAGAAATTCTATATTGGTTTGGGAGTATTATAAGATATCAATCCTGTAGGTTAGTAAGCACGGTGTTAAATTTAATCAATGAATTTGTTGAGGGAGGTTTTTACTTATTAGTGTACCTCATCTATAAGTACTTCATTATATAGACAAAGAAATCGCTTACAAAGTGTTCTTTCATTTTGGAGTTGGGGAGCAGTCTAAACAGTATATCATAGCTCATGTGATGTTCTAAAGCACACAAAATAACACTAGGAACTCAGTCTTCCAGGATTAATTTTTAGTTCTTATGCTTTAGATTAGCTAGGTTACTATAAATCTATAGCTTGATCACCTGGATTGCAAAGCCAGGCTTTCTGTTCACTGTACACATGTATGCCAGGTAAGAAATTAACTGATATCAGGCAGAAATCAGAAAAGAATATTTTGGGAAAAGCATGGAAGGTCCACTATTCTACTTCCCTTTTTTTCAGGTATCTTAGCCAACATTTCCCCCACAGAGCTGAATCACTGAGAGAAGGAACAAATTCTTTTAGCCTTTTCCTATTTATCTTGATACCAGAAAGAAATCAGATTACTGAAACTCTGTAACAATAGGTATTCATTGCAAAATCAAGTTCTTAGTTTGTCAGCAGAGGCACCTCAGAAAACAACGAGAAGGACAGGGTTGGGCATATGGTGAGAACAGAGGGGAAGATGGGGCCAGGATCATCATTAGAAAATTTGGCAAAGATATTTAATTTTGTGTTTATCTGTTTTAAATACTTAAACCCAGAACTGTGTAGAAGTCATAATCTGGTAGGAGACAGATGGGGTAGGTTGAAAGGTACAACAGCCAAAACCTTAGGAAACAGAGTAACTTTTAGTGAGAGTGCTTGAAAGAGGAATTCTGGGGAAAAAAATGTGAGGAAAAATATAATGCAGAAAGTCATGTAGAAATATAGAGAGAAGAAATGGGAATTTTAAGTTTTGCATTGCTGAAATGTGAGCTGTGTTGTTCCTGCCATTTAGACTGTGCAAAGCTCAGATTACAAACTGTCCTCTGGGTGAGGAGATCAAATATTACACCTCTGCTCACTACTTAAAACAAAGTGAGCTCTTGAATGGCCATGAGACTGTCCTAAATACTAGGCTAAATTCTCTTGTAAAAATGCCATTTAAGCAAACCTTCCAAAATTGAGCCATGTCAACAGAACAGACTGAGAGAATCCCATAAATTATATGTCATAGAGTGGTTGTTAGAAAAGTCTTCTAAATGTGAGAGATTTAGGTAAAGGAATGCAAAACCTGGTATCCCATATCCTTTGACAGTGTTTTAAACAAAGATGTGTTCATTGAAACATGGAAGTGTTGATTGAAATATGGCCATTCTGCAGACTGGCAAATGTAAGCCTTCTTTAGGAGGCTTCAGGTGATTTATTCTGACTTTTTTTACCTGTATCTTTTGTTTTGGTTTTCTCAACTTCCCCCTCCCCCCCAGGTTTTACAAAATAAAAAGATTTACTGGGGAAAAAAAAAAGTTATAGTTTTCTGAATATGATCTGGCAGCAAAGAAAAAGTCTCTCAGAGAAGGCATAAGGCTGTAATAATGGCAGCCTTTATTTACCAGGAAACACAATGCTAGCCAATAAACAAGGCTGGCTGACTTTGGATGCTTGGGGTAAAGGTCACCAAAAGGTATTTTTGCCACATCTTCCATAGTAGTTACTCTAAATCCTAGTAGAAGAGAACAAAGCTTCTCTCCAGGACAGAGCACCTCAAGCAACACAACAGCAAAAACCTGAAATAAGCGAGCAGAGTTTGCATGGTAACATCTTTATGATTCATGAACTTGCAAAGAAATATCCCTTGGGATTGTTTGAGCATATATGTAGTCATTCTTCTTTTGCATGCATAATCCTTCTCTGTGTAAATTTATCAGCACAATGCTTGAAAACAAATAAGAGCCATTAGGGTATTACACTGGAGTTGCCAGGGTTTCAGTCACTGCAGCCATGGAACCACGGATTGTGCAGTTGGGCTCATGTTAAACCAAAAAACTAGTCAGTTTGTGCATAGCATCTTCTGCATCTGGTTTCCATTCCCAAAACTGCTGCAATAACAGGAATTATGTACATCAGCCACAACATTTTTATTTAATTATGCACTTCAGGAAACCTATTTATCTCTAAATACTTAGAGAAGCATAACTATAGGCATCAGTAAGAATACAAAGGCAACATATCCACAAGAAACAACTTAGCCACTCCATGGTACAGCATATCTGTATTTCAGTATTAAAAAATTATTTAGAAACAAACCCCACATTTTTCAGCAAGTATGTTGCATATTGAGCTATTTTACTAGATGAAGAAAATTAAACTGAAAGCAGCTCACAAATATAAGTGAGAACAGATTGACATTCTTGTATTTAAAACATAGCATTTCAGCTTGTCTGCAGTCATATGATTAAAAAACTAAAAATAAGCATAAACAACACAAGAACACTTAATCTTGAATGACTGATGTCATACCTATACACAGCATGACATCCCTTTTCACAGTTATATTTGATTTTTATGAAGGAATATATTTTCTTATTGTACTGTAATTACTGAAAGTAAGTCAATTACCTACTAACTTTTTTAATATTGTCTGCTAGTCTATTATAATAGTTTACTATCTTATATTACCTCTTACTCTTCTTTTCCTACAATCTTATCTGATTTAAAAGTCAATGTTTAGTTAGCTAAAACAATTACTTAAAACTAGAGTTTATCAAAAAATCTTTTTTCCCCTGTTGGAATTCCATCTCAGTTGAGGCAACTCCATTTTTATTGACTTTTTGGCTGAGAAATCTTTTATGGAAGAGAAATTGCAAAAAGTCTCAGTTCTGAAATATTATAAATGCATGTCTATTAAGCCTAAGCATTTTGATGTTTTGTAAAACAAAGTAGTGTTTTTTTCTGCCATGAAAGGAACATCTTCTAATGGTGTTAAAAATACATCATCACATAACATTCTGTGCATTCTGAGAAGGGTTCATGTCAGGCAGGGCATGTAAGAGTTATGGAGGAAGTGGAATTGTTAGTTCAACTCAGAATAAATATATTTACAACATTATATTTTTGGAACGTAAAAGATGGTTTAAAATTTATTTAGTATGAGTTCAACTTTCAGAGGGCATTAAAACACACCATAGAACAACGAGAACTTCTCTTACCTGTCCGTTTCCTCTAGTGGCTTCTCAGTCTTATAAGTGTGGTCATCCTCAAATTTAAGAACATATCAGAAGTTTTCAAGGGACTACTCAGTTAAGCTCAGCTGCTAAATGTAACTCTTTAGGGATGTTTATTCCAGACTTTTCTGGCATTTGGAAATGATCTTGGAATTTTCAGGGTACATTTATTTGCAACAAGTTTGTTCTCATTTGTTTTTACACCAATGGTATCATTAAACACAACTTCTCACACATCCAGTTTTCCCACACCCTTTATATTCATAGAGGGTAATCAGGTACGTCTAAGTCTTTATTTTCCTAGGTTAAGATGTGCTCATGTATGGGTTGTCTGTACTGTGGAACAAAGCGCAGAGCAAAGGTGATCAAGTTACCGCCCAGCCTGACAGCCCCTTGAACAGTCAGGCCAGACAGGCTAGTGCTAGCCACAGCCCATCATCCCCAATGCCAAAGGCACATTAGCACAGACACAATGAGACTGCATTTAGACCCAGTCTGGTGTACATTTGAACAACTGTTGTGCCTTTGACACTGCTTCCTCGCCCTGCCAGTTCTTGCATCTGCACAGATGGCTGTTGCATGCAACGGTGAAGATGAGGACCCACCAGTCTGGGCCCTATGCAAGGCCTAGTTTGAAAGTCTGAATACACTGAAAGCGCTGTGGTTCATGTCATCTATTAAAGCAGAGCAATGGGAAAGAAGGGTTTAACCAGAAATTAAACAGCTTTTAAAATTACATGGTCTTTCAGGAAAATTTGTTTTACCAATGTCCTCCTCCTGTTTTGGTACATGTTCATAAAAATATCGTTTTCTTAAAGATATATCTTTGACAATGTACTGGGCTTCACAGGATTTCATAGTATGATTCATAAACTGATTCAGGATGTCACTTGAAAGAAAGAAAATGTATATTTAGACTTGCTAACTTCTATTGGAAAATGTTTCCTAGGTATTTAAATATGTCTTTTCAAAGCAGGCAATCGTAAAGCCTTGTGGAAAATTCTGTGCTTGTTTATTTTAATACAGAAAACTATTTTCTCAACCAAATATACATTTAGAATGTGTTCTCCTTTACAAAATTTTTATTTTCCAATGAAAAATTAAATATCAAACTACTCTTCATCCTCTCTTTCCTCTTATCCACAAAAAAATATTTCAAACACAACTTTTGCGATCCTGTTGCTGAAGATTTAAACTCCAGATACTTTTCTCATTTACAGGCATGGTACCTAACTGTGTCATTTCTCCTAAAATGAGGCATTACCTAAACTTCTTGATCAGAGGAAACTATATATTGTAGGAGAGCTGCATGATGTACCGCGTGAAGATGTGACCAAGCTAAGCAAGCTAGGCCATAAAGAACAGGGACATGAAATCTTCAGATTACAATCTTAAGAAGTTATTTTATAAATTCCAGAATTTAAACATTTTCATATATATGCATTTTTACCAACTCTGCCATTCATTGCTGTTTCAAAAAATACGCACAAAACTAATAGTTAATGTAGATGTAATAGGAAGCATTAGAATAATTTTAGAACAACTTCTATTAAAAAAAAATTACATGTTTAGTAATGTTAGAAAATGGTCATGTGCAGGCTAACAAGTGGTGGTGGATTTAAAAGTTCTTAAAGAGTTTGTAGAAATCATCTCAAAACTATAAACTGAGGTGTCATAAATGGGTGTTTTGTTTTCTTTTTTAAAAAACCCAAATTATAATATAATACAGCTAAAAAAAGTGTAGGGCAAATCAAACATACTCACTAGCATTCTTTGTCTATCACCAATGGCCGATTTCACAGAGAAGGAATTCCCATATCTGGACCTAAAAATAAACCACTGTCTGAAAAAAAAAAAAAAAAAGACAACATTTTCAGTGTCTACAGGGATTTTTCTTTGAGTATGTGCCACACAGATACAGCTCTAAATATCGTTGTTGCAAGGAAAGTAACCCTCAAATGTTTAATTCTATTTACATTTCACCTCAAAGTAAAAGTTTATGAAATAAAATTTGTAAGTAAAAGTTTTTATGCTGTTCAGTTAATGAGAGAAGTAACTTTTCTAATTAATGGAAGGAAGTGGGGCACTGAAAAGTAAACTTTTTTAGTCTAAATGGACAAAAAATTATAAACTTGCAATCCAGCTGTCCGGTTTGGCCTTACTACCCTAGCACATGGACAAAAAATCAATAGGTGTCTGAAGTCTGCTAAAGGGTACAGAGGAAGAAGATAAGTTTCTGCATTTGGAAATGCTGATGCCATTCTGCTAGCTGTAATTATGTAACATGAGGAATACAGGGCTATTTTTACGTAGCATAAAGTATACTGAGATGTACGGGATCCACCCAAAGGTCCTGAGGGAGCTGGTGGAGGTTCTCACCAAGTCCCTTTCCATCATCTGTTGATAACGGGCCTGGATGACTGGGGAAGTTCCACTTGACTGAAGGTTGGCAAATGTGACACACATTTACAAGGCCTTTTAGAGGCCTGTCAGTCTGACCTCAGTGCTGGGGAAGGTTATGGAGCAGATCATCTTGAGTGCCATCACGTGGCAGGTACAGGACAACCAGAAGATCAAGCCCAGTCAACATGGGTTTATGAAAGGCAGATCCTGCTTGACTAACCTGATCTCCTTCTATGACCTGCCTAGTGGATGAGGGAAAGGCTGTGGATGTACCTAGAATTTAGTAAAGCCTTTGACACCGTTTCCCACAGCATTCTGCTTGATAAACTGTCTGCCCATGGCCTGGACAGGCATACTCTTCGGTGGGTAAAAAACTGGGTGGATGGCCACGCCCAAATGGTTGTGGTGAAGGGAGTTAAATCCAGTTGGAGACCAGCCACAAGTGGTGTTCCCCAGGGTTCAATGTTGGGGCCAGTTCTGTTTAACATCTTTATCAATGACCTGGATGAGGCGATTGAGTGCACCTTCAGTAAGTTTGCAGATGACATTAAGCGGGGTGAAGTGTTGACCTGCTCTAGGGTAGGAAGGTTCTACAGAAGGACCTGGACAGGCTGGGTCAATGGGTTGAGGCCGATTGTATAAGGTTCAAAAAGGCCAACTGCTGGGTCCTGCACTTTGGTCACAACAACCCCATGCAATGCTACAGGCTTGGGGATGAGTGGCTGGAAAGCTGCTTGGCAGAGAGGGATCTGGGGGTACTGGTTGACAGCCGGCTAAATATGAGCCAGCAGTGTGCCTAGGTGGCCAAGAAGTCCAACAGCATCCTGGCTTGTATGAGCAATAGTGTGACCAGCAGGAGTAGGGCAGTGATTGCGCCCCTGTACTCAGCACTGGTGAGACCCCACCTTGAATACCGTGTTCAGTTTTGGGCCCCTCACTACAGGAAGGATATTGAGTTTCTGGAGAGTGTCTAGAGAAAAGCAACAGAACTGGTGAGGGGTCTGGAGCGGCTGAGAGTACTGGACTTGTTTAACCTGGAGAGGAGGAGGCTGAGGGGAGACCTTATTGCCTTCTACAACTACTTGAAAGGAGGTTGTAGTGAGGTGGATGTTGGTCTCTTCTCCCAAGTAAGAAGCAACGGGATGAGAGGATATGGCCTCAAGTTGCACCAGGGGAGGTTTAGATTGGATATTCAGAATAATTTCTTCACAGAAAGGGTTATCAAGCATTGGAACAGGCTGTCCAGGGAAGTGGTCGAGTCACCATCCCTGGAGGTATTTAAAAGACAGATAGACATCCTAGAGACACAGTTTAGTAGTGGACAAGTATGGTTGGACTTGATGATCTTAAAGGTCTTTTCCTACCAAATGGTTCTATGATTCTATGAAAGAGATATTCCATGAAAAGAAAAAAAACCTTTAGTTTGCTTCTTATAAGGCTGTCTCACCTCTATTAAATTTAACTTCTGCATCTGATTTTTACATCTTATGAAATCCAACATTAATCATAATCATAAAGGCACAGAGAAAATGGAAATGAGGAATAACAGGGAATACTTTGAAGCCTGTTCCCTTACCATATATTTGGACTGAATTTCAGACGTATGTTTTAAGACGCCTAACAGTGCAGTGAGATAGTACAAAGTCTCCAGAAATCTTTCCCTCTTCCCCTTTATTTTTTAGGGTATTTAATGGAAATAAACATAATACTTTCTATGATTCATTCTACTTAGAAGAGCCTTCATTTAAGAGTGATTCATATTATGAAATTATTTTAAAATTCTATAACGACTGAGAATGGTGAGGATGGTCAATGCCAGTCTAAGAGCAGTCAGATGTTGCAGGCAGCGTGCTCTCTTCTACCACTTCATCACTCTATGTCTCCTACCTCCAAGCTATATATGTTGCAGACGCTGAGAAATTTCTTGTGCTTCACTTTTGAATCAAATTGGTTTTATGTGCAGTTTTAAGTTTTGTGGGGCTGCATACCTGATCTGAGAATTAGAGATGGACATAAATTTTAAAGTCCTTGAGTACCCCAGAGCATGTAACTGCAGCAGAACAATGGATAACATATATGGAAAACCATGCTGAAAGACCTCATATGAAAGAGTGCAGGCAACAGGCTGATTTCAGACATCATGACACACTGCCAACTTGCCACAAGTATAAGCCCACATGGAGTGGGGATTGAAGCTGTGGAGACTGAAAAACAATCGTATACTGAGTAGCACTCTGTGAAATGGTTTGTAAGCTGTGAAATAAGCCTTTTTTTTTTCTTTTCATATGCCAAGGAAGAAAAAAAAATCTTTTATTTTGACCGAACATTTTCACACTGATCCATAAATAATTTTGTAAACCCCAAGAACTTATTTTTTCCTCCTTTTCAGTTAAACAACTAATTCAGCAGCTTAACCTTCAAAAAGAATTCTCCCACTCTCCATCCTCACAGGGGCTTTGAATACAGTACATTTTGTGGCTGCCATTAAGAAGTCAGCATAAACCCCCAGCAGCTGCTGAAACGTGATGCATATATCTGTCAAAAATTCAGAAAGTGATATAAATAGTTCATAAAAATATTTTTTGTGAGATGTTCTTAAAAAATAATTTTTTAAATGGCATTTGATTCAATTTTTAGTTCATTTAGTGACATGTTTTACAGTTATATGGTTTTCTACTTAATTTTCTATTTTAATGATGAAGTAGAAATTCTTTAAAATGCTTCATTCCTTCTTTCCTCATACTATAGTTTCACTTTTCTCTTTCATAAACATTTTGTCAATTAGCCCAACTATTGTCACCTGCCAAAAAGAGACACTGAAAGCAATTTAGCATAACAGGATTTTTGTATGTTCTGAATACAGACTATTCTTTAGTGGATGATAAATTAAGTTCATAGGATGAATCACAGAAAAAAAAAAGAGACTCATATTTTAAACATTTGATTTTTTAAAATGGTGTCAGAAAGGTTGTTCAATATGAAAGGCAACAGCTTTCTCTGTCTTCAATATGCTATTAACATTTGTGAGGGCATATGTGTAATTTTACAGATTTCCACAGGAAATTTGGAGAACAGGTCAAGGTGGCAGCAACTCTGTTATATAATTTCCATGAAAAAACTCTAAACCACATAAAAATCAACTCTTGAGCTTTTAACACAAATTAAAAAAACACAAAGTAATTGCTTTTTATGTGCGCATTTAACCAGAAGTGTTAGACCTACAAAAATAAAGACACGGAAACTTTTCTTATAAAACCACCAAGCCATTTAAGCACAATAGCCTGTCTCAGGAAACATATAACACAACCCTTTCACGGCGACAACTCTCCTTCCCCTCTTTTCTTCTTCCCCACAAACTGTCTGAGTCCACTGCCAAAAAAGAATAAGGAGAAATCATAGAACCATTGAATGATTTGGGTTGGAAGGGGCCTTTAAACATCATCTAATCCAACCCTCCTGCCATAAGCAGGGGCACCTTTCACTAGATCAGGTTGTTCAAAGCCCCGTCCAACCTGGCCTTGAACAGTTCCAATCATGGGGCTTCCACAGCTTCTCTGGGCAACCTGTTCCAGTGTTCCACCACCCTCAACATAAAAAAAATTCTTCCTTATATGCAATCTAAATCTCTCCTCTTTTAGTTTAAAACTGTTGCCTTTTGCACTGTCACTACAGGCCCTGGTAAAATTAGTTTCTCCATCTTTCTTATAAGCCCCCTTTATATAGTGAAAGGCCACGATAAGGTCTCCTCAAAGCCTTCTTTTCTCCATCTGTGCCTTAGCTTTCCTAATCCCATCCCCACACATCTGGGCAGCATCCCTGTATTCTTCCCAAGGTACATTCTTCCCAAGGTACACATCCCTGGTCCCACTGACTGTTAATTTTCTTCTTATACTTTGAACAGGAGGTCTGCTGCTCTCAGGCCTTCCTTGCATGAATTATTACACACGGCAATCAAGATGTCTTGTGCTCTAAGAAAAATGTCCTTAAACAGCTGCCAGATCTGTTCAGTTCCTTTGTCCCTGAGAACAGTTTCCCAGGGGGCCTCATCCACTATTTCCTTAAATAACTGAAAGTTTGCTCTCCTAAATTTTAGCACCCCAACTCTACTCTTCACCTAGCCCATATCCCTCATGACTGTGAATTCCATTGGCTGCCACCAGTTCTGACATCCCTAATTAGTTATTCCATGTTGGTGAGTAACAGGTCTATTAACTCTTCTTCTCTGGTCAGGCTGTCCATCACCTGGATGAAAAATATATCTCACCAAGAGTGTCCTGGACTGCTTACAGCTTGCTGTGCTGTTTTTTACAGCAGTCAAGTCCCCCAGCAGGATCAGAGCCTGTAAATGTGATGCTTCCTGTAGTTGAAGGAAGAACGCTTTGTCAACATTCTCCCCTTGATTGGGTGGCCAGTAGTAAATACCAACCACAGGGTTTCCTTTGTTGGCTTGGTCCCTAATTTTTGCCCATAAATCCTCTCATTCTGTTAATCACTGTTTCTCAAAGACGGCTCTGTGCAGTCAATCCATTCTTTTACATAGAGAGCAACATTCTCACCTTTCCTTCCTTGCCTGTCCCTTCTGAACAGCTTAGAGCCACCTGTTGCCATGCTCCAGTTGTGCATTTCGTCCCACCTTGTTTCAGTGATAGAGATCACATTGTAGCTTTCTAGCTGCATAAGAGCTTCCAGCTCTTCCTGCTTGTTACCCACACTGCAGGCATTGGTATAGTGGTGCTTCAGCTGGGCTATTGACTGTGTCACCTTTTTAGAGTAACAGGGCCTAGCTAACACATCAGCAGCCCCTGGCTCAGAAAATCTTGACTTACAGCATGTTAATAAGCATTGATTCCTTAAGAAAGAAGCAAAGGATCTTGACAGTGTTTGAGAAGGTTTGGCATTTAAGATTTTACAGAATGATATTGAGGTCTCTATGTATTATCTGTAGCTCAAACAAGTATAAAATGTTTTTTAGAAGGTGAAGACCCTTACACTATGTGGCTAAGTAAATCTTAAATACAAATAAATAAACATACAATTTATAGTGACTTCAAGTCCTTGTATTTCCTTGTAACTGGAAATCAAAAGCAGCAATTTTTTTAATAATAATAATAACAATAATAATAATAATAATAATAAACAAGACTTGTTGGATCATGTGGCTTAGGCTTGAAAGAACAAGATCAATTTGAAATGCTTAAATGCTTATTCATCCTCCCTATGAAAAATACAAAAGGAATGAAGGACATCTACATGAATTTTAGTAATTCCACTACAAAGTTGTATACAACAGTGGAATTAATCATATTGTCTAAGGTGACTTATTCCAGCAATTTTGAAATGCATGGCTCTGCAAATATGATTTCTTTAAAATACAGCACTTGAAAGGAAAAATATTTACTTCACTTATTTTGTAAAATCAGCAGAAGAAAAAAGGTTGTCAATGAAATATGCATAAGCACGAACACAAACTTTCTCCCATCATGTTCTATTAGCAATTTTTCTATGTCTTATTGAAAGAACATTTGACCCAGACTTGAACTTATATCTATCGAAAGTGATGATATGTTGCAATAGTCTGGAAGCATGCTGTGGAAAAACTCAAAAGCTTTGGAGAAAGCTAGCCCCATTATACATATATACATAACTAAGGAAGAATTTTTCTGCTAAAGCTTTTTTTCCATGCTCTGAAGACATAACTAAGGAAGAATTTTTCTGCTAAAGCTTAGGGGAAGAAAAAGAAATTTTGAAAACTGAAAAATTAACCAAATCTGAACTCTTACCTCCTGCAACCTGAAAAAGAGTCAGAAAAGACATGTGAAGGTTCAAAACTTGTATCCTAAGGCAAGTTTCTCTTCAAATATTTATCAGATACAACAGAAAAATAATTTTGATAAAAAATTAAGTTTGGTAAACAGGACAGTTTTAGGTGCGTGATGCTGTTCATCACACATTACTCAGTTACTATACTAGCACCTTAGAATTTAATCCTTTTTTCCAGAGTATCCCATTTAATTTCAGGTTTTAAGACCATGGTAAGAAGAGCATCCATGTATTAAAAGATAAAGAAATATTTTTTAAATATCTGGCTAGAAATGTCAAGTCTTTTTGTTCCCCTCATATATCCAGCCCTTTGGTAGGCAGACAATAAAGCTGGGTTAAAAAGAAAGGAAAGCTAGAGGAATGAAATGGGCTACAAAATGGAGAATCTAATACAGAAGAAAAAAGTCAGATAATAATAATAAAAATAATAATAATTTACAGTACTTTGCAGAAAAGTGAAAAAGGAGAGATGAAGAAAAAAATAATAAAAAATAGGAGGTTGGATGAAAAAAACAAAAAAACCCCTAGTCCTAGAAAATGGAAAGAAGAGACCATAGAAAACTGACAGTTCTCTGAAATTATCAAAATGAGTAAGTTCTTAATATAAGCAAATGAAAAACTTTAGGCAATTAGCATAGAATTATATCTCTCAAGATTTTATCTGTGTGGCTGACTTAGTTTTAGCCATTGAAAGTATTTAGTAACATTTAGTAACTCTGGAGGGACTGCAAAAGCAGGTCACGAAGCTTCAAGTATCCTTCATAACTGTAGCAGGCAATGCAAGTATAGGATGGTAGCAGGGGCCTTAAGAGTACAGGCACAAGGTGACACCAGAGGCCCAACTGGTATAAGTGCAAATCACAGAGAATAACTTCTCAGCCTTCAGAGACAGATGAAGTTGGTTTGAAGGCACAGCAGAGCATAACAGTATATGCAAAACAACGCATATGGTAAAAATGTGAGGGAAAAAGCAAGAAGGTATAAAAAGCGGTTGCAGCCTTTACAAAATGTGGACAAATTAAGACCACAGAATGGAATTTCTCCTACTTTTAATGACACCATGCTTCACCAACACCACCACATATCTTCAGTAAGTCCTCCCTGAGAACACCACTTTTTGATTTGTCATTGACCACATTTTGCTACAAAAACTAAGGAATCATACGTAAAGTATTGTTCCTTATCATATTGATAACTTAAGTAAATCAGAATTTTTAAAAGCATCTTGTATGCATGTGCTTTTTGTTCTAATACTCCAATATGACAAAGTGGTTAATACAGCAGCACAAAGTCAGAATAAAGTTGGATGCAACACAGCCAACAGCAATAACTGGTACAGTGGAGGAAATTAAATGAAAATTATATTTATTAACCTCATGGCTTTCAGTCACAATAAAATATTCTACTCTCACTTTTTCTGGGACAAGAAATACTGATGACACTCCACACTTATCACTGCTTTTGCATTGCGCTTCTGAAACTCTCCAGTTTTGTCACTTTTCACAATGGAGAAGTCCAGTTTAACCTGTCTGGTAACTACACCTCATGAGGGCAACAAAGCCCCTATTTCAAAATAGGAGCTGGTTGCTAAAGACAGCAAAGCCTTCTCATCTTTTTTTCTGTATGGATGGTACTTTGAGAGATGCCTTTTGGTTTTTTTTTCCCTGCAATGTGGTGGATTTCCAGTTAGACAGAACAATGGACCTGACATGACAAACAAGACAGTCCTACAGGAGATAAAATAAACCCAAGACATTTCTTCATTGTCAAGGATGAGCTCAAATCTTTCCAAATTAAACAGGAAAAATAGAAATGAATGTTTCTTCTCTCTGCTGTTCAAGTATGTGACGGTGTGCTCCCCCCCTTCGTCTCTGACCCCCCTTCCTTGGCCTCTTTCAAGTGATAACCACCTGTGGCTGCGGTGATAGACGCATCTGATAGATGTGTCTGGTCATGAAGGATGCACCCACTGGATGTGGGGGGAGACAGATAACAATACAATAGCCAAGGGCTATTGTGGAATGTGCCCACCTAAGCACAGTGGTCAGTATGCAAATATGATTATGAGCCAATTATCTTACCCCCATAAATAGTGAGCAGCCCAAGAGCCCTTTGAGCTCTCCTGCACGGCAGCGGGCTGCACGCCAGGATCTCCCCTTGAGCAGGGACGCCTCTCAAGGGTACTCCTCGAGGCTGAGAGATTCCTTACCACGACAGATTCTCGGTAAGTGACTAACAGCATGCTAACTCGGAAATCTTAGCTAAGTGACATAAAGGATTAATTGTGCATATATAATCCTTTAGACATAAACTGTTGACCAAGTCTGGGACTAGGATTGGATCCAGCCACACCTAGACTCCTCTCTGAGGGAGTTTAGAAAGCAAGGGGATCTTTTCTGAACCTCATGACTCAATGAGGGGGTCTCCCTGACAGTCTTGTCTGACCCTGTCCTCTGTGCAGTAAATAACAAAGTGTACCTTGGCATCGAATTTCAAACTATTGTCGCAGTTACCACTGAACTTTGTTAACTCACTGTTTTACACCAATAAACCACATTATTTTTGCCTCCCTCTCACTCCATCCGCGACAAAGTACTATCTTACTCAAGACAGGCAACAAACTGGACTTACTAAGGGAAATGCAGACTTTATTTCCTTACTGTTCCAGACTAGGAAGGCTCCCTAAAAGAGTGTGGTGACTTTTAAGCTAAAAAGCTTATGAAAACCTCATCTCAAGATCAATTACACTATTTTATCCATAGGAGAAATTCAAACAACCTATTCTTTTTGTGGACTTGGCTGGGGAGAGGGAGAGAAAACCCTTAATTAGGCATCTCAGAGATATGATCATAACACACCAAAAAACCACAACAAATTAAAAAACTAAGATAAAAGAATATTTCCTTTTCCTTTCTATTTTGTCTCATGCACTTTGTATCTCTAGGGAAATAGCAAAATATTATTTAAGGAAAATGGGATTTTTTTCCTCTTTTAAAAAAATTTTATTATCCATAAAAACAACAGATTGAAAGCTGAATACTTGTTATGGTCCATAAGGATCATCATTCAAATTAACCTAAGAAGATAAAAGTCCCTGAGCTTCATATTATTCAGGCTGAAGATGCATTACTGCTATTTTTTTTTATAAGAAATGATAAACAAAAAGGAAGACAATCTCTTTTCCAAGATGTTTAGTGCTCCCTGTCTTTCTCAACAAGAAGTTGGCCAAAAAGGCAAAAGTTCTGCCCTCTCTTCACTTTTTGTAATAAATAAACAGGAGGGGATCTAGATTTAATCCAATAATAATATCACTGTTTTAAAGTAGAGGAAGGGTATTCATGGTTCCAGTTTCTTGAGGATGTTTCAAAATGTGTCATCATTATTTGAAAATTGCCGCCATGTTTGCCTGTGGAAAAAAGACCTGTCTAGCACTGGATTATCCAGACAAAATAAAAGCAAGCAGAATTCTGCACTCTTGCAGAAATGTCACCCATTAACATATGAACTTGCAAATTTCAGTAATTGTTTTTCTACGTTTAGTAAAAGCCATTATTAAAATAATCAGACAAAAGGAAGGAATTTTTCAAGTTCCTAAAAATAATACTCCATTTAAAATTTTTCTTTCATTTAGTTCAACACAATTGTCTTGATCTTGTGGTCTTACTCTATAGAACAAGTCACCTCTTGGAGTCTTTGCCTTTCTTTTTGAAACAAACATATTAAGAGATTATTGTTTTTATCAGCAAAACCAACAACAATTGAAATAAAGAAAAAAGAATGCTTTTTTTTTGTTTAAATACTCCGAAGTCCTCCTGTTTATTTTATCTAGATACATTCAAAGATAGTGATAAACACAATTAAGTGAATGAACCTTGGGTCACAGTAAACCAATCCAAATCCATTACTTTACTCCCACTGCATAACATTTCTCAGAAAGACAAATATTTACTTACTTTCTTAATTTATTCTGCAGCACAGACATAACCATTCTTGCTTCATCCTACCCAGATACTGGGTTCATTTACTTTCCAGATCACTTCTTGAAGAATAACATGCAGTCAACACAGCCACCTGGCAGTGTAGAAAAGAAATTTAAAATGAAAGCTGTGGTCATGTAAGTGAATTATGGATGCCAAGGCCCTCCAAAGCTGTTTATTTCAAATTATTTCTGTTGAATCACTGAGGAACAAAATTTATTCTTTTTAGATTGATTTTTAATTTCCTCTGTTGAAGAAATATTGCAAGTATGGAGTTCAGACACAGAAATTGCTCATCAGATTTGATCAGGTGATAGATTATTTATGAAAAACTTACAGGGCAGGAGCATAGAAACCTAGAGAAACATCAATAGAGCTTTTGTCACCTTTTCACAGATTATTCCTGAATTCCCAACAAGTATCTGTTCCCATGGAGAACTTCTTTTCTTCAGTAGTTGTAGTTGTTAGACCAGAGAATCTCCTGCTTAGCAGTTATGATCAATTAAGGAATTATCAACAATTTAGCACTTTAAAATAGCAAAGGTGAATGTGTACCTCAATAAGCAATACAACTGACTAGGTTTCTGAATGCCAGACTGTAAGGAAGCCTCTTCATTATTACTGTAAATAAAATTTCTTTTGCAGGTGAAAAGGCAAGTGTAATCTTCAATAAATTCTTTCTGCAAAAATGAGTTATAATCAGAGGTCCAAACTAAGAGGTAGGGGAGGGATTAGGAGTGATGTTTCTGGATATAAAGGATTCCCCTGGAAAAAGGCATACATTCTAGAACAGTAAACACTATCTCTTCTTTTTTAGTGAATCTCTCTCTTCTTTTTTAATGAATGAAGACTTATTGTGAATGGGTTCAGTTACAAAGCTGTGATCGGAGTGATCATCATGAAACAAACTATGAAAACCTTATGATGCAATCCAAGGTTTCAATACCATCTGCAAACATACAAGCTTTCTGATAAAAAAGGTTTGTTTTCTTTTTTTTCCATTTACATAGAAATAACTATTCAACCCATGGAAAATAAAAAGCCTGAATCAGTCCTCATTCTGTTTTGTCTGAAAAATTTCTTTTTTTCGATACATTAGGTAAACGTTGCTTCAGATATAAGCAATGCAGACATTAAATTTATCTCTTCCTCCACAGCAAAATTTAGTATCTATACGGAGGCACATTGTCTAAAACTGAATGCAAGACACCCCGTCAACCTGACCTGGTAGCAATGCTTTCTTGTCCCATCTGCTTTAAAGATATTATTCTCTCATGAAAGCCTTGGAAATTGCCTATCAATTCGCATGACATTAAACAATCTTCCTGGAATTTTACTGCATTACAAAATATTGAGCTGCAGCATGTCACTTAAGTAGTTGCAAGTAATAGTTATACTTAACAGTCTGGTTCACGTGGCCTGAAAAAACTGTAAATTTACCCTTCCACTTTAAATCTGCTATACATCAGAATCTGAAGACTGTGGAAACAAGGCAGGAGACCTGCATGGATGACCAAGGAGCTTCTAGCAAAACTCAAAGGGAAGAGAAAGCTCTACAGAATGTGGAAAGAGGGTAAGGCCACTTGGGAGGTATACAGGAATGCTGCTAGAATATGCAGGGAAACAACGAGAAAGGCCAAAGTCCATCTGGAATTAAATCTGGTGAGGGATATCAAGGACAACAAGAAGGGCTTCTTCAAGTACAGCAACAGCAAATAGAAGACTAAGGGAAATATGGGGCCATTGCTGAATGAAGTGGGTGCACTGGTGACAGAGAATACGAAGAAGGCAGAGTTACTGAATGCCTTCTTTGCTTCAATCTTCACTGCAAAGGCTGGCCCTCAGACCTCCCAGTCCTTGGAGGTAAGCGAGCAAGCCTGGAGAAAGGAAGACCTTCCCTTGGTTGAAGTGGGTCAGCTTAAGGATTATTTAAGCAAGCTGGACACCCACAAATCCATGGGCCCCAACAGAATGCACACACGAGTGCTGAGGGAACTGGCAGATGTCATTGCTGAGACACTCGCCATCATCTATGAAAGGTCCTGGAGAACAGGAGAGGTGCCTGAGGACTGGAGGATAGCCAATATCACTCCAGTCTTCAAAAAGGGCAAGAAGGAGGACCCAGGGAACTATGGGCCCATTAGTCTCACCTCCATCCCCAGAAAGGTGATGGAACAGCTGATTCTGGATGTCATCTCCAAGCAAGTGGAGGAAAACAAGGTGATCAGGAGTACCCAACATGGATTCACCAAGGGGAAATCATGTCTGACAATCTGATAGCCACCTACGATGACATGACCAGCTGGGTAGATGAGGGGAGAGCAGTGGTTGTTGTCTACCTTGACTTCAGCAATACTTGTGACACTGTCTCCCATAACATCCTCATAGGGAAGCTCAAGAAGTGTGGGCTAGATGAGTGGACAGTGAGGTGGATTGGGAATTGGTTGAATGGCAGGGCTCAGAGGGTTCTGACTGGCAGTGTAGAGTCTAATTGGAGGCCAGTAGCTAGTGGAGTTCCCCAGGACTCGGTAATCAGCCTGGTCTTGTTCAACTTATTCATCAATTACTTATATGAGGGGACAGAGTGTACCATCAGCAAGTTCACTGATGACACAAAACTGGGAGGAGTGGCTGATACACTGGAAGGCTGTGCAGGACCTGGACAGGCTGGACAGTTGGGCAGAGAGGAACCTGATGAAGTTCAATGAGAGCAAGTGCTGCAACTGGGGGAGGTTGAACCCCATGCACCAGTACAGGCTGGGGGCTGACCTGCTGGAAAGCAGCTCTGCTGAGAGGGACCTGGGAGTCCTGGTGGATGACAAGCTGGCCATGAGCCAGCAGTGTGCCCTTGTTGCCAAGAAGGCCAATGGCCTCCTGGGGTGCATCAAGAGGAGCGTGGCCAGCAGGGCGAGGGAGATTCTCCTCCCCCTCTGCTCTGCTCTGCCCTGGGGAGACCCCACCTGGAGCACTGGGTCCAGTTCTGTGGTCTGTCCAGTTCAAGAAGGATGAGGATCTCCTAGAAAGAGTCCAGAGGAGGGCTACGAAGTTTATTAGGGGACTGGAGCATCTCTCCTATGAGGAAAGGTTGAAGGAGCTGAGCTTGTTTAGCCTGAAGAAGAGAAGACTGAGAGGGGACCTCATCAACACATACAAATATCTTAAGGGTGGAATTCATGAGGATGGAGCCAGACTCTTTGCAGTGGTGTGCAGCAACAGGACAAGGGGTAATGGGCCCAAGCTGAAACATAAGAGGTTTCAGTTGAACGTGAGAAAGAATTTCTTTACTTTGAGGGTGACAGAGCACTGGAACAGGCTGCCCAGGGGGGTTGTGGAGTCTCCTTCTCTGAAGATATTCAAAGCCCGCCTAGACGACGTCCTGTGCAACGTGCTCTAGGAGAACCTGCTTTAGCAGGGGGGTTGGAATAGATGATCTCTGGAGGCCCCTTCCAACCCCTGCCATTCTGTGATTCTGTGTGATTCTGTTAAAACACTAGGAAAGGGTTAATTCTCCTGTTTTATTCATTTTATTTTAACACCATTTTTTAAAATCTCATGTCCAGAAAACTAGATGATACAGTGCCTTACTACTATGATTTCTCAGCTGTGAGACAATGCAGGATACCTGACATTTCAGAAGTGAAAATGTATTTGGTTGTCAGAAACTTGTCTGTTTAGTATGTTTGCACATGTCACAAAACTGTGGCTGGTTTTATTACAACTATTTATCCTGATTCAGAATAAAACTCATACTGCAGCAGCAGGATTGTTGGAGGTCAGGTTATTTCTGTGTAGAAAATACTGAGGGGAAATTTTAGCACTTATATTGGACTACATATCATATTTCAATCAATACATGGTTTTCGATACACCTCATTATGTGCGTCTAAGGACCTCTGGAGGAAAGTTTTTCAGAGGGAAATGGTGATTTATCAAAACAGAATGTTTGCAGGGATCGATCAGTTTCAGCTAAACATTTGTTAGGAAGGTTTACAGGTGCAGAAAGAAATTTTAAGTATGAGAATAAAGGAGTGTGCTGGAATGCATACAACATACAGTGCCAACAGTATGGGTGTCTAGGATATTGACCCTAACTTTTGGGGATGTAGTTTTTATTCAAACTTGTTTCACAGCAATATCTGACCACTCTGTGCCTGCAGGTAAGTAGCATCCCTATGTCACAGGTAAAAAATTAAGACACTGAGTATCTTAAGAAATTTTCAAGGATCATATAAGAAATTTATTTGAGAGAGATTAAAAGAAAGAGAGAGAGAGAGACTGATTTTCTTAAAGCCTCTGATTTTTTTCAAGTGCCACATCTCTTTTCTATACTAAGTATATAGTCTTGTAACTACTCTGTAGTAGTATTCCCTCACCAGAAATGTTAGCCCACCTTTGCACTTAAACATCTCTTATGGTTTCTGCTTTCTCCATTTGTTTATATGAAGACTTTATGACATGCTAGTCTGCAGCAGATTCTTATAAGAAAATATCATTATCTGAATATATGTTCAGTCTTCCAGTGAGAATTATTTGCAGTAAAACCTCTCTCATTTTCCCAGATATCCATTTATATAAATAGAGTCAGGTCCCTAGTTCCATTGGGACAGACAGGTTTTCTACCTAATTTTGTTCTATTTTTCTCCCCTATGAATTTATTTCAGTTAGTTGCTGCTTCTGTCACTTTGGCTACTACAGGCGTTAATATAAATTTAGTATTTTTGCTTACACCATTCACACTACTTTGATCTGAAAGTACCATGAGACCATCCCCGGTGTTTGCAACATTTTCAACAGGAAAAAAAAATGCTATCCAACCACCTCTTCAATACTACTGATAATCAAATAAACAAGAAAATTTAAGTGCTTAAAAATGAGGATGCTTAAAAATCTTCTAGTACAGCCTGTCAGTGTTGTAGTACTGATTCTCAAAAGCAATTTAAGAAACTGCTAAGAATAATATTCTTTCAGTTTGGTAGTCTCAACATGAAAGAAACAAACTTGAAATTAAATAACAATAAATAATATAGCTTTTTTATGTAATGCATCATATAATTATTCTGTGGAATTCACTTCTATAAGGTTCTAGCTAAATATGTTTCAAAATAAGTTAGACGTATGTATAGAAGTTGCACATTAAACAACATTAATTATCATAATCTTAGAAAGGTTATTATTAGTTCTCAGACCTCAAGGAGTAAGTTTATCTTGAACTGGATTTAGGGAGAAGTATCCTATGTTAAGTATACTATAGTTTAAGTTTACTTAGAGTATACCATAAGTTAAGTATACTTCAAGTACACTGTAGTTTCCACAATGTGTAAGAAAACCTGTAAAAAGAAAAATAATAATTGAGTTTCCATTAAAGGTGAGTGGTAATACATGTCATGAAATTATAAATGAATGAAAATTATATAAACTAATAATCTATTGTGTTTGTTAAATTATGCCTATTTAATTCAAAGCATGCAGTTAACTATCACACATTAAATTAATTATCTGGGGACCACTCATATGAAAGTGTCTCTGCACTGTCTTATGCCTGTAGTTCAATAAGAAAAAGAGCCACAGAAGATGGCTTCTGAAGATCCTCCAGACTGGAGTTTAACTTCTATAGCTGCTAGGTTACTTGCAATTAACCATTTCTGTAAAACCCATTGACAGCAGATAAGACTTCTATAGCAAATAATGTTATAATGCATGTTTTCCATTTCACAGGTGGAAAATTAAAGCATGTTGGTTCTGTTATGACAAATATATAACAAATCCTCTCAGAGCAGTAAATATAAAACAGAGAAGTCTCAGTTTCATGCTTTGGTTCTTTATTTTGATGATAGTACTTCTTCCTAGTATAATCTACCCATCAAATGAAAAAACTAAAAAACATCAAAACCTGAAACCCACAATTTTTGTTTTATTGAAGACAGTATTAACCACATCAAGAAAAGGGGTTTTTATTCTAATTTTAAACTTCTGACAATTCATGTTTGGAAGACAGCATAAAAAAGTTTCAAATCACATTTGCAACCAGATGAAATTGCAAAAAGTCTAACCTATTACTTGCAGGTAATGAGTCAGAGTGATTCACTGCAGCCTCTTGGTGATTTTTGTATGAGCCAATCAAATGAAAGGGCACAAAAGCCATTCACAGTGAAGATAATCCTTAATTCTAACTAATATAAACTCTGATGTCATTAAAATGCGTAACACTGAGAAAGAAGAAAACATAAAAGGCAAAGTCTTTGCACTCCCCTTACCACCCCTGAATCTCCACAACACGAATAGCAAAAACTTAAAATCAAACACTAGAATGATACTGCTGAAATTTTGCATCTTATAGCTCACACGACTTGTAAGAAAATATGTAACCAAAATGAAAGATTGATTAACAAAGCTGTTGCACTTAAACTTAGAAGGAAAATAGATCATGTGGGTCAGCAAACATCCTACATAGTCCATTCAGAATGATTAAAAGCAATAGTATTTGTGCAGCATGACCTATAGCATGAAAAAGAAAATAAATAAATGTATTATAGTGAAAAAAAACTAAGCATGGACCATTTGTATGTGTTACATCATATGCAAAGAATTAATAATTCAGGATTTTTTAAAAACCTGGACAGATTAAAGTTGCTGAAAGTGTCTGACCAAAGGTTACTTCTTCCTCTTTAAATACTCAAATGACTCTATAGATTTATTAGTTGTTATATAAACATACATCACGCACACACACAAATGCATATGCTTTTCATTTCAAAGTCTGAAAATAGAAATATCTGTATGTAGAATACTGCGTGTCATTCAAGTCCAATGTATAGAATTGCTGCCAGAAGCAAACTGACAGAGGGAAACCTTGTTATCTCTCCAAGATAAAGGGGCTGGAGTTTTAGATGAATTTACAAACATCTATATGTGCCAAATAGATTGTTTGTATTAAAATATAATCTAAGTTAAAAGCCAACATGTGGAACAAAGGAACGCTTTTATTTTTACTCAGTTGTCTAGCAGTAGACAGAGTCATCTTGTCCAATTATCCAACCCATATTTAGATTTCAAACAGTGAAGCAGTATTGCCATGCCATACAGCTATTCTTTCTGGCTGTGGTGGGTTCACCCTGGCTGGATGCCAGGAGCCCAGCAAAGCTGCTCTATCACTCCTCCTCCTCCTCAGCTGGATAGGTGTCCCAATCCAATGTCAGGGAGTTTTCGATACGATCCCAAGGACGAGATTAAGACACTAAATCCAGTCAAATGTACAACCTTTCAATTTTATTTTCGATGCGGAGGGAGGAGGGAACCATGTGAAGAGGTAACAGAGGAGATGAATGGGGAAAGGCAAAGGGGAAGAACCAAGGAATAAATAAAAAAGGGAGACGAGTGAAAAGGAGAGCTAGAAAGGGAGTGAGTTTACATCAGGGAGGACAGGGTGAACGAGAGAGAGAAAGAGAGAGACAGAAAGAGAGGACTAGCTACCACTGCCCCGGGGCCAGTGATGTTCTGGCACCTCTGTCTGTGGTGTAGCTGACACTCTGTTGCCCCCGTCTGCTACTCCAGGTTCAGTCCACGCGATTCTGGCTTCATCGAGGTGGGTTCCAAGAGGTCCAAAGGGGAGGGGCAAAGACAGGAAAGAGCCCCCGTACTGGAGCTCACACACTCCTTTTATAGGGGTTGGGGTCCCTTGCTCATGCGCAGATCGCACTGGCATACATGCAGTTCATGCCGTACGTGCTGTCTCCTTAGGACACCTTCTACCTTTTTTGCATCTTAGGCCTTGCGCAGGCTCATGGTGTTGTTCATCTGCAGACCGTGAGGGTGGGATCTTCTGAGTGGTGGGAAGTGGTGGTACAATGGCAACGTCGAGACAAACTACATTCAGTAATGGTTCTCTACAACAGGGGAGAGAAAATATAACTAAAGCCTCATGGGTTGAGATGCTGCACCCCATAGAAGGGACACACATTAGAGCAGTTCATGAAGAACTGTAGCCCATAGCAGGGACTCATGCTGGAAAAGTTCATGGAGGACTGTCTCCCATTGGAGGGAGCCCATGCTGGACTATGGGAAGAGTATAAGAAGTCGTCCCCCTGATGAGGAAGGAACAGCAGAAACTATGTGTGATGAACTGACCGTAACCCGCATTGCCTGTACCCCTGTGCTGCTCGGCAGGAGGAGGTAGAGAAAACTGGGACTAAAGTTGAACCTGGGAAGGAGGGAGAGGTGGGGGGAAGGTGTTTTTAAGATTTGGCTTTATTTCTCATTATCCTACTCTGATTTGATTGGTAATAAATTAAACTAATTTCCCCAAGTTTAGTCTGTTTTGCCTGTGATGGTAATTGCTGAGTGATCTCTCCCTGTCCTTATCTTGACCCATGAGCCTTTCGCTGTATTTTCTCTCCCCTGTCCAGCTGAGGAGAGGAGTGATAGAGCAGTTTTGGTGGGCACTGGTGTCCAGCCAGGGTCAACCCACCACACTTTCCTTTCAGCCTCGTTCTATTTTCCTAAATATTGATCCCATAAACTTAATATGGCTACAAACTAAAATATCAGCTCATAACAGTTTTAGGCATGTTCCTCATTCCACTTATGTTGTTAACAGATCAAAATTTAATACATATGGATTACCTGGGGGGGGGGGGGGGGGGGGGGGATGTCTGTGTGGCTGTGTGTCAAGAACCACTTGACATAAATATTTCTTTCAAGTTATTGTATACATCTTTTTCCCAGAGAAGAATTAATTACTTAAGCTTTGAATGTTTCTCTATATTTGTTAGGGCAAAAATCATCCTTTTGGCTAAAGAAGAAATTTCATATCTGAAGCATGCATGATTGCAAGGTCCATTTTTAAAAAAGTATAGCTCATGAGAAGTAATTTTGATAATTTTCATCCTTTTTATATATGATCTTCTCTGATGCCATGAGATCATCATCAAATAGAAAATATAAAATTTGTAAAGTGGAGATGGCTTTTGCATTGTGCAGGTACAATGGTAGGTCTATTTTTGTCTGTCACTGTATTTAATTTAAACTGAAAGGGCTGATTATCTTCCCATAATTTTCTAACGCCCCCCCTTTTTTTTTAGTTTTTCTACAATATGACTACCGAAACAAAGTCTAAAAATGCAATCCCTTTTTATTGACTGACAGAAAAAAATCTATAAATTTCACATTCAAGGGCACTGAATTGTGCTATTATGATTTTTCCATTAGTCAGTTTTATCTGATCTTTACTTCCTAGAAAAGCCAGATAATATCAAAGGATCTCTGTTCATATCCTGATCTGAGTCTGAAACTGTTTAACACAATCTTTATATAAACTTGCTATAAGATTTTTAACTTTTTCCTCAAAATAATTCGACCTCTATCAAGCTTGTTTTATTATACTATGGCATCTTGGTTTGGTTTGGTTTGTTGGTTTGTTTTTTTTTTTTCTTTGAGTCATTTATTTCATCAATAGATGCTGTTACTTTATTCATTGTGCTAGTATTTCAGTCCCTTCTGTGTAATACCCTGTGCTCTGTTCGTGACTGCTCTTCCTTACTTTAGAACAAGTTTTATAGCTTACATGAATAATCCCATTTAGCATATATATTTCCAACCTGATAATTCCAGATTTTGTGTGGCTCATCTCAGTGGCCAACACTTTGTGTTTCTTAGTCTTCCAGGTAAAACTTTAGTGATTATTCTCAAAAGAGAAGTCCTCGGTTACAGACTGCTTCATCACTCAGGGTTGATGTAAGTCACTCAAATCTTCCCAGGTCTGAGAAGAATCTTAACTGACTTTTTGGAAACCTCCTGGATATCTTTGCCTCTTCTTTCACAGCCTTCTGTTACTGTCATCATCTTCCCATGGGTCTAGCTAATTAATTTATTCTTGTTCCTTAGCACTTCACTTTCTGACTGACAATTTTGCCTACACACTCTTCAGAGAAGTCTCTCTTGTTCCTTATTTTGTAATTTTTTTCCCCTTGATTTGCCTCATTTTTCCTCATGACTTGTTCATGTGATCACATTCTTCAGTGCATCACACTTTCTTAAGAGTTTGCCCTGTAGCCTGTCTTTTTAGTAAATTTTAAGAGTGGAGATTGTACAAATAACTCATCTTCCTATCATGTTAGAATAATTTTTCTGACTTCCATCATCACTTCTTGGTGAATTTTTAGTTCTCAGATCTATTTCTCCATGAACTCTACCTGTCATTCATAAATAACTTGTGTCAGGTAGCCACTCAAGAACAATGTAAATCCAGCAGTTTTGGAATCTCATAACACATTTTGTGTCCTCCATTTTTTTTTTTTTTTGTCACTTTCACTGCTGCCTCAGGTTCTATGAAGACCTCTTTCTAATTCTTACATTTAAAAAGAAAAACAATACTCCTGAAACCAACCCCTCCTAGCCATTATATTGCTCATTTTCTTCTCTCTATGCCAATCTGACTTTTTAGTTCCCAAGTACAGAAACAAAGTTCTGCTCCTCAGCAAATGACAATCTGTCTCTCTGTGGACTGAAGTAGTATATTTTAGTTTCACAAAGAAACATCTGGACAGATTCTGCTCAAAGAATTTTAAGAATTAGCCTGACAATGGAGGAAATGTACATGGAAAACAAAGTTTCTATCTGATATTCATGCTAAATGCTTTATTCTTTATATCCTGAAAACATAATTTGGAATTAAGAATAGCAATGCCATTTGTAGACATCCACTTCAACCTGTGGGTATGATTGTAAGGTAAAGAGACAGTAAAGGAGGAATAAATATTAAAAACATTTAAAGAAAAGAACAAGGGGAAGAAAAATTTTCCTAGAACTTAACTCTTTAAGAATTCCAACATCCATTCTTACAAGTAGATATTTTAAGAGAAAATTTTGAGCAGATTTTAAATAAGAAAACCAAACTTATTTGGTTAATATATTTAGCAATGATCTGGATGAGGGGATCAAGTGTATCCTCAGTAACTTTGCAGATGACACAAAACTGGGCAGGAGTGTTAACCTGCTGGAGGGTAGGAAGGCTCTACAGAGGGATCTGGACAGGCTGCACCAATGGGTTGAGGCCAATTGAATGAGATTCAACAAGGATCAGTGCCAGGTCCTGCACTTGGGTCACAACAACCCCATGCAACTCTACAGGCTTGGGGAAGAATGGCTGCAAAGCTGCCTGGCAGAAAAGGACCTGGGTGTGTTTGTCAATAGCCAGCTGAATATAAGCCACCAGTGTGCCCAGGTGGCCAAGGCAACCAACAGCATCCTGGCTTGTACCAAGAATAGTGAGGCCAGCAGGACAAGGGAAGCAATTTTATTAGAGTAAGAAGTTGAAGTCCTTTTCCAGAAACAAAATTCATATTGCAACTTCAGAACCAATTTTTTTTCAGAGCCTGATCAGAGATGAAGCTCTGACTTGTCAAAATATAGATGAAGAAGTTCACGATTAACAGTCTTGTGGACTGTTACAGTGGTAAACCAATACCATTATCTGTCCTCTAATGTTCTGAACCGGGCCATAAAAAAGGCCCCAAACTCATATGGACTAGACACTTCTTGAAGAAAGTCATTCTGATGGGCTGAAAGACTTTAAATCTTCAGGGACATGCCTAACTTTGCGTTCAGGAATCATTCCACTGACTTCTTGATCTTAAAGGACTGCAAATGTGAATGATGAGTACATGTACTATTCCAGGCATTAAAAATGTTTGCAAGAGATTACTGGGATAAAAAAAAAAAATGTTGTTTTTCTTTTTATATAATTCTGACTTCAAAAAATATTTGTTATCTTAAAATTTTAATGAGGACATCAAAGGAAATCCTAGAATAGTTAATACTTTACAGAACTTTAGTATCTAGTGCAAGATTATTATTATTAAAAGCAACTTAAAAAAATAGGAGAAAAATGCAATGTCCAAACAGTTCCATGACCAGCTGTTTGGAAACACATTGTTTTTAAATTTTTAGGCACAGCTTTTTAAACTTCTTTCTTTTTTTTGTCTTTTCAGCAGAAAGAGTACATCTCTAAGCCAAACAGAATAAATAATATTTACCTTGGGATATGGTCTAATATATGAAAACATAAATATTTATTAACACATTAATGCAAGGGCTGTGAGATTTCTGGCATCAAGCCATACTAAGCTGTGCCTCTGCATACACAAAGGACAACACATTAGCATGTGTATGCTAAACCTTCCCCAATTCTTCCTCCTCCTTTGTTCTCTATGAAAACCAATTACATTTTGAATTACTAAGCCTCTTCTGCCCTTTGTTGAGTAATAAATGGATAGTTAGTCAAAACTGAAAAACTATGACACTGCAGGGTGAGTGTCATTTTTAAATTGCCCTTCAGCTTGCTGGATTAACTTTAATTGATGTCCCAATAATATACCATGTTAAATATTTTACAATGTTTTTAAACTCCCCAAAGCTTTATTTAATGCCTTGCAATTATTAAAGTAACATGCACCATCAAATTTACCAGATAAGTTTGTTATCTTTCCTGTGAGGAAGAGTTTTTTATGGACATAGATTTTCCAGTATGATAAACAGTTCAGAGGTCATTAATGCATGTTAAATGGCAAAACCTGCTAAGAAAGATACTTCTTTTCTCCCTTTACGATAAAGTTATATTTTGTAAAGCCAAAACAGACTGAAAAATATAAACTTCCTTAATTATAATAATGAATAAAACTTGGAGTCATAGAATTTGATTCTTTAGTATTTAATTTAGGAAGATCAGCCCTAATATACTTGAAGAATAAAAGGAAGAATCGGCTTCAATAAATGAAAATACTGACAGAATGATCACTGAATAAATCCAAATGAGCAAAAATGGCTGAGTAGCTTATACTTAATTTCTTAAGACCTCTGTACTGAAAAGAGACTCTGAATAAATGTTAGGACCTAATTACTTGAAACACCAAATGCACATAGCAGGAATTTAGAGGGGCTTTCTGTTTTAAAATCATTACTTATGGATGTGTATCATATAATATCGGAGACATCTGGGTTGCTTTTTTCAGTGGAGACAGAAGTTAAAATTTCTGACATAAAAAGTAATATGATACTGATTGCTTAGACAAGTGATTTTCAGGCTTTCTCCTTTGGAGAAGAAAGAAATGCACCAGACCTCTTCCTAGTATAAAATCCTATCAAAATTTGCCTTACATACTTTAATAATAATTATTAATACAAATATTTTATGAATCTCTTTACCATTCTTCAGTTAAATCTGAACATAAAGTATACAAGTTAAAGTTGATTTTATATTACTCATCAGTTAAATCAAATCCAGAGATGAAGGTTCTATACTTTATCATCTGGCAGACAAATCAAAATAAGGACCTGACCATGCTTTCATGGAGATCAATCCTATTGCAACTACAACTATACTGACCTTAGTTGCATTAAGCCTAATTTGTACTGATATGAAAGGGAAAACACATTGTTTACTTTGAAATGTTGCTCATCTGATTGATTTTAATTACACAAATGAACTGTATACTTGTCAGAGACAGCTGACAGGTAACTGGTGGAAGCATAGCAGCCGGAGACTCTAGCTACACTTACAGCTCAATGTGGTGCTAGAAGGACTAGTTACTTGATCTTCCACAAGATCTGACAACAGTTTCTTAAATCAGTCACAAGTGTGAGGTTTAGTGAAAATCTATCTTCTTTTTATAGAATAAACAAGGTCCAAGTGTATACATATCACCTTTGCTACAAAGGTTCATTCTAGATACAGCAACAACAAACACACAAGACTACACCTTGAAGCTGCATCACTGAACTAACAGGTCATTTGTTCCTCCTCTTCCTCCCTCCTGTTCTCGCGCACTGGAAAAAAGATCAGCTTTTGAGTAAACCAGCTATGGGATGTACAAATTCAACATCAATAAGCTAATTTGCATGACATACAAAAGGTTAACTGTCTTCAGTAAAAAATATCATGGTTACTGTCTAAAATCTCACTGCAGATGTTAGAAATATTAAGTTAAGAAGTAAATGAACTGATTTAGTGGTTAAAATTAGTTCATACATGAAAGCAAAAATCTCAGAACCAGATAAGAACATACCATTTTCTTTGTATGTAAAATTTAAGGGCAAATTTACTACTGACAAGTAAAGAAAAATTGCATATTAGAGCATGCAGTAATCTAACCTCAACATAACACAGAGACTGACTGACTATTGGCTTCCACCAGTTTTGGTTTTTTTGTAACTTCTTCCCTACCTGATGTGCATTTTGTCAAAGAGTAGGTACTGTTATCAAGCTTTGTATTTTATTGTCTTGAAGCACTAGAAGAAAGACAAGAAGTGATAAGGTATTTTTCACTCTGTCACAAACGACCAGGAAAAATATAGTCAATGTAATATAAAAAACCAAACCAATTACAGAGGTCATTTTGGTTTGACCAGGAAAAAGGTCAGGCACTGTGATTGAAATCCTCCTTAACTGAAACATGGCAACCTAAGCATATCTTTAGCAATAACATATGAAAAGTATTTCAAAGTACAATCTGAGCACATGATGAATGTAAAATGCTGATCTGTTTAAGTCAAGGAGAATTCTGGCAGGATTTCACCTTCAGCATTTTCTCCAAAGTTTGCTTCCTGCCTTGGGAGCATATTCATTTCACAGCCTTTTAACATGGCATTCATGCTCTGTTGTAGACAGTGTGTATATAGACATGCATAGTCATGAATTCTGCTTTTGGTTTTTTGAACTGATAAATGTTTGATTTTACTAGCTGTCTTTTTCCAATGTCTTGCATGACACCGTTTTTAAGGGAGTTACAACCCAGTGCAAGCTTCTGCAAAGTTTCTTGATACAATTGACCAGTAAACTGCTTTCGCCACAACAAAACAAAAATTATTTTTTCCATATTTATGGATTGGACTCCATACATCTTTCTCAGTGGAGTGAAAAGTGTTGCTGAGATGAGGAATGTTGCATTTCAACCATGGCCTAAGTACAAATACTTCTTAGCATTTGAGATCCATCTTTTTTTTTTATATACTGAGTTAATTAGAAGCCAAACATGTAAGGATGAGATCATACTGGAATCTTGATCTGGGAAGCAATTGGTATTGCAGAACCACAAATGTTGGTTATTTCTGCCCTCTTTTCATAAAAATCTGGCAGCAAGCTGAACTATATTTAACACTCATCAAAAAAAAGAAAAATCCTGTTTTATGAATAAACAGCAAGATACATTTACACAATCACATGCGACCTAATTTCCACAGATTAACAAAATAGCATCATAGAATCATTTAGGTTGGAAAACACCTTTAAGATCATCAAGTCCAACCGTTAACCTAGCACTGCCATCCCACCACTAAACCATGTCGCTAAGCACCTCATCTACCCTTCTTTTAAATACCTCTAGGGATGGGGACTCAACCACTTCCCCTGGGCAGCCCATTCCAATGCTTAACAACCCTTTCAGTGAAGAAATTTTTCTTAATGTCCAATCTAAACCTGTCCCGACACAACTTGAGGGCATTTCTCCTCGTCTTATCGCTTGTTACCTGGGAGAAGAGACCAACACCCACCTCACTACAGCCTCCTTTCCGGTAGTTGTAGAGGGCGATAAGATGTCTTCTCAGCCTCCTTTTTTCCAGGCTAAACAACCCCAGTTCCCTCAGTCACTCCTCATAGGACTTGTGCTCCAGACCCCTCACCAGCTTTGTTGCCCTTCTCTGGACACACTCCAGTGCTTCAATGTCCTTTCTGTAGTGAGGGGCCCAAAACTGAACACAATATTTGAGGTGTGGCCTCACCAGTGCTGAGTACAGGGGCACAACCACTTCCCTAGTCCTGCTGTCCTCACTATTCCTAATACAAGCCAGGATGCTCTTGGCCACCTGGGCTAAAACAGTACTCCTCAGTTGAAAAGTTCTAGCTGAAAATACTATGCCAGTCAGCTAACATTACACTTACCTTATATTTGCAATGAATAAAACCATGAAAGTGTCAATTACCACAAGTCTACTACTGAAAAGCCTCCACATTTTCAAAGCACATTTATGCATATTATTTCTAAGTAATTTTTTTTGGAAGAAACCTGGAAAATTTTCAACAAAATTTGCCAAAAGACAGTACATTTGAAAAAGCTAAGAAAAATGAGCAATCTTTCCAACTAAAAATATATACATATATTTTCAAAAAATATGTTTGCTAATTGACTGTGAATTTATTTCCATTGGCTTTGGCATACTTACAATACTGACGGGAAATTTGTCCCAAAGTCAAAAAAGACACATAAAACCAACAAAACCAAAAAATCTCCTATATAGCATAGCAGGAATATTTGTATTTCTTACAGAAGAATACCCAGTGCTACCACATTTTCTCTTCAGACATTTTAATATTAGGAGATTGTAAACAGACAGTATTTCAGTTTTATAGCCTACCCTCACGAGAAAAATAGAAGAAAGAGTTATGGAATATAAGAATTGTTTTCTATAGCGAAAACTTGGTAGGTGGCTGTGCTGTTTTGAAATATTTTTTTTAAGATAACACAGGTTCTCTTCTGCTGATCATACAGTGTTTGTAAACAACAACAACAAAAAACCCCACCACATACAAACAAACAAACAAACCCCCCATTCCATCTAATTTCAGGTTCACATATTGATTAGCAGTACAGAGCTTTTTTTTCTTGTTTTTAATGGTATTTTTACACAGTAAGAAACATTAGTATGTTAGCAGTTATGGGGCAGAAAAGTTGTGGATAAACATGAAAGCGTTTGTCAAAGGAAACAATGTGAGCTACTTCCCCAAGGCAAGAACCAGCAGGTTTCCTGTCGTGCACCTCCTCTCACAACAATCCACAGCAGAGCACCTCACAATCACAGCTAAGAGGATGTCAGCAATGTGGACAAGGCAAAACCAACAAATTTCTTTTGTTAAATAGTATCTGGAAGACTAAAATTTGGCAGTGGACCAGGTTTGTATTCATGTTCCCTCCCTCCCTATCAAGCACTGAAAAGCTTTATCTTGCCTAAGAGGAGGAGATACTCTTGCCATGCTACAGTCTGCAGAGCAGTGGCTAGTTACACACTGCCGATGTATAATATCAAAACTCCATGCAGCCGTGCCACTAAATTACTACATGCATCTATACACTCTACTTTCCTGTCTGCAATGCATCCTGCTGTGAACAGAATGCCATTGCTGTAGGGCCCTACGTTTTCCGTGCTGAAATACTGCAACCAGAGTAGAGCAGGAAGGAGAACCCTGCCCTACCTAAATACTGCCCTACCAAAATACTGTTATGTTCTGGAATAAATTTATTACTGGCACAATACTTTTGTATAAATGAGATAAGAAGCATTAATACTGTAAATTATTGAAACTATAATCCCCACCAGTAAGCACTCTGGAACCTCTAAACTTTGTAGTAACCAAAAGGAACTCCCCTTTTAATAGCTACTTTAATAACCACTGGAGTGACTCACCCATTTGTGTAATATTGAGAAGTGGAATGCTTCAAATGACAAGGGTTTCCTTGCACATGCCTATCCCTCTCCACTGGTTCACACTACATAGCATATGCAAAGTGTTTGCTCAGCTACGACTTCCTCTTGCTTTCCTCAAGATCCACTCACTTTCCTAACTAATCTGCTAGTAATTGAACTGGAGAACTAATCCTTGTGGGTTTTTGGTTTTTTAAGTAAAACTAAGACCTTTTCTGAACCACCCAGGTACTAAACATGGAGCTGCATGTGCAAATATGCTAACACCTGCATGATCAAAATCCATTACACAAACATTTGGTGAACCTTCTCAAAAAGCACCATGATCTCCCAGGCAGGTAGAGAATGAGGATAGAAGTTTATGGCTCTTGAGGTGTGTGCTTAAGCAGTTCCTGAAGGACTGCACCCCATGGAAAGGACCCTTGCTGGAACAGTTCTTGAAGAACTGCATCCCACAGGAAGAACCCACACTGGAGATATTAATGAAAGACTTTATCCTGTGGGAAGGACCCCATGCTGGAGCAATTATCAACATAAAAACCTTCCCAGACACAGGAGGAAAGTGTGAAATCTATATAAAAAAGAAATCTATACACTTAGATTCAGAGGGGACAAGAAACATTTTGTTTTCAATAGTCTTTCCTCATTGTGTTGATACATGGAACACAAATAACACATTAAAGTTAGGTGCTAGAACAAGAAACAAAATATTTCAAGCCTCTTATCTAAGAGAAAGAAATCTCTCTCAGTCCATCAGAACTAATGAATAGTAGAATGTAGCCATTACTGCCAAATCTGAGACCTAATCTTTTCTCCCTCCTCCCTGCCATTGCCTGCCATCTAGACCCTAGCCTCACTGGCTAAATACTTCTCCATGTTTAGTCTGACAATATTAACATTCTCTGTGCTCCAGGTACTGAAGTCTTCATGAGGTCAGACAGCTGTAAATGTATTTTACCCCAATAAATCACAAAAACCCTTCCAGACAATCCCAACAAACAATGTATAGTCAAGGGCTTTCTGGCAAATACTAGGTGCTTGGTTATGCACACAGCACCCTCGCAGCACTGTCACTCAAAGCACATTACAATTATCTACAAGTGTACACTTTTCTTTTTCCCAGCCTGGTGGAGAGAGCGAGCTTGATTAGCTCATTGGGAAAGAGGGTAAAGTGCTAGAATGCTAATGTACGTTTCTGGGAATTACTTACAGAGGGAGGACAGCCACACTGAAAAATCAGCTTTGCTTTTTAGTGCTGAGAAAGAAGGTCTTCAGTCATTCTAGTCTTAATAGAATGAATTTCACAGATTACGCTCTGCTCTAGACACATATTCATCCTTCCAGAATAGTCTGAACAACATCTAGACTGCTAAAAAAACCCAGAAAATCATATTTTTGGTTGCAATTTTGCCTTTAAATGTTTATCAAAGAAAAATGAAAGATTGGTCTTTTTCAACTTTAGAGAAAAAGTACATATTATTGTTTTTAATACTGTTTCATCTGATGTTGAAAAATGCACCATAAGAAAAAAAGATCTGACCTTGCTGCTAAATATTGTGATTTTTGGCTTATGCAACAAATTATTTTGGAAGTAAACTAATTAGACCTATTTATGCGCATTGCATTAATTATAGAAATGTTATGCATCTGTAGTATGACTAGAAAGCTTTTTAATTATAAAATAAGGTTATACCTAAGAAATTATTTGTATAATCTGTATTAATTCACTTACTATTTCAGTTACTATAGTTTTTATTTTATAATTTAAAATCTATCCAGTGATATTCGTGCTATGGAACATTTCTTTATATAGTGAGAGCCTCCATGAATTAACTTACAGATAATCAAAACCACAGCCTTTTCTACAGAACAGATTAATTCCAGTGAAATAGTTAAAGTCTTCATTTATTATATTTCACTGGTCAAAATAATTGTCAGTTTGCTTCTGACTCAGGAAATGTATTAATTTTATGCATATCGGTACTTCTATTCAAATTCAACAAATGTAGGAAAACATGATAAAAATAGACATTGGACCTCAGTATGCAGAGGACTTTATTCATTAATAATTTTCTGATCAAGCAATGAATGGAAAATAGCTATTCATAAGAATATCATGGGCTGAAAACAAATTCTAAGCAGTCGTCTTGAGACAAACATGCACGTCCATGTTTTCTGTCTCCTACTCTCATTTTCTTCCTGCATAACCTCATGACATCCTTGTAGTCATCCTGAGTGGCCAGGCCCTTCTTCCAAAGGTCATAGGAAGGTCTCCTTTTTTTTTCCTGAGTTCCAGCCAAAGCTCTCTGTTCAGCTAGGCCAGTCTTCTTCCCCACCGGCTTGTTCTTTTGGCACATGGGGATGGGCTGCTCCTGTGTCTTTACAATTTCCTTCTTGAAGAATGTCCAGCCTTCCTGGACTCCTTTGCCCTTCAGGACTGCCTCCCAAAAGACTCTGCCAACCAGTCTCGCAAACAGGCCAAAGTCTGACCTCCAGAAGTCCAAGCTGGCAGTTCTGCCAGCCCCCCTCCTTCCCTCTCCAAGAATCAAAAACTATTCAACCATCATATCACCCACCAGTCCTTCTCTGTTCACAAACAACAGGTCCAGTGGGGCGCCTTCCCCACTTGGCTCACTCACCAGCTGTGTCAGGATGTTATCTTTCGCACACTCCAGGAACCTCCTAGACTGTTTCATCTCTTCTGTATTGTATTTTCAACAGATGTCTGGGAAGTTGAATTCCCCCATGAGAACAAGGGGTAGTGACTGTGAGAGTTCTCCCAGCTGCTTATAGAATATTTCATCTGCCTCTTCTTCCTGGTTGGGTGGTCTATAACAGACTCCCACCATGAAATCTGCCTTGTTGGCCGTCCCCCTGACTCTTTACCAATAAACACTCAACCCTATCATCACCATCATCAAGTTCCAGACAGTCAAACCCTCCCTAACATACAGGGCTACCCCCCTGCCTCTCCTTCCTTGCCTATCCCTTCTGAAGAGTCTTTATCCATCTATTGCAGCACTTCACTTGTGCAAGCCATCCCACCATGTTTCCATGATGGCAACTATATCATAGTTTTCCCACTGCGCAACGGCTTCCAGCTCCTCCTGTTTGTCGCCCATGCTACATGCAGTGGTGTAGCTGCACTTCAGTTGGGCTATTGATCTCACCAGCTTTCTGGGGGCAGAAGGCCTAATTCCTATGTGACTATTCTCAGGCACTTGCATAGTTTCTAACACATCCATAACCCTTGCATCTTTGCTGCCACATGGATCTCCATCCCCTACCTCCGCTGAGACAGCATACTGAAGGACCTCGCTAGCACACTGTTCCCCAAACATTGGTGTGCCACCTCCAGGCTTCTCTCTAGCGAGCTTCATTTTATCCCTTTCTCCCTTCAAATCTAGTTTAAAGCTCTTTCAATGAGCCCTTCTAACTCCTGTGCAAAGATCCTTATCCAGACAGTACACAGTACGATATTCTAGTTCTTATATAACAAACTCCCTTTTATAACAAAATAAAATGGGAAGTAGTGACACGTCTTAAGCCTCTACTTTTTGCATAAAAAAAAATTGTAACATAAAGCAAGGATGAAAAAAAAAATCCTTACCACAAATTTGATAACAAAAAATTTGCAATCCTAATAATACATTGACGCTTTCCTATAAAAGTCATGTTTGCTACAGCCCTGATCACAAATGCAGCTCTACCTAGGTGAAAGGACTTCCATGTACCAAAGAGCCTACAGGGAGCCACCTGATGGGTGCATGGGGGAAATGGGGCGTGTTACATCGGGGCTGTGATGTCATAACCCAGTGCCGGAACCCCTTTCCCAGCCAAGACACCTCATGTTAGGCTGATTCAAGGCAATCTTCACACAGTCCTGAAACCACATTGCAGGAAGGACATAAAATGTGAAGTCAGGGAGAGAATCACATTTTCAAGTGATACTTTTTTAAGATAGATTATTCCACCCAGAAAATCCAACATGAAACAATGTGAAGGCATTAGAGGGGTAACTAACTTAGTACTGGAAGAGAAAATGAGTGCATCACCAAACAGACATGGGCAAAACTCAGTTTGTTTCCCAGTTCCCCCTGTTGTTGTTTTCAGTTTCTCTGTACAGGGGTGTATCAGCATTTGCTATTCAAAAATGTGACTGTTCTGACAAAGACATGCTGTGCTACTGGCAAGAGTTTAGTGTCGTCAGAGAACCATCTTAATATGAGTTTATTGTTTATCTATGTTTAGCAAAACTTTAGGAAAGAGCGGAAGTGGGAGACAGCCTTGGCAAGGCAGCAGTACTCACAGCCTAAAGGGAAGTGTCTGCCAAGGAACACAAACACTAAATCAGGGCCTCGGAAGCTTCTCATGGGACTTCTTTATATAACTTAAAAATATGTGAGCCTCAAACTTTGCAAATTAAATTAATTTTAAGTTCTATAAAAAATATATTTAATGCAAACCAAGAATGAGAAGCATCCTGAGCTAGATAGCTGAACAAAGTCCCTGAAAGGCAAAGGCCTGTGCTGATGAGCAGGGATGAGGTCTTCTCTGACTTTTCACATCAGCAAAAAGACAGGTCCCCTCAGATTTAACCAAATAGGCTTTGGCAAGAAGAGGCACCCTTTTCCAGGATGCCAGGATGCAGGCCAGGTGACATTGTTACCTTTTGCCTCTTGACCCACAATTTTTTTCAGAAGCAGCACAGTGGGAAATACTAGTTTGAGAATCCATCCTACCGCAAGTATGAAGAACTTTCTTTGAATTTCCAGTGTCTCTGCCAGCTAGCAACAAATAGATTTCAAGATGCAAAATGCATTATGGAAATCAGATAACATTAAAATTTAAAAAAATGAAAAAAAAAGAGTTTTTCTACTTGAAAAGGACAGAGGTAAAGTTTTTTGAGTTTTCAAGTGAAACATTTTATAATACTGGGAGAAAGTAAGTCATTTTTTTGGCTTGAAGGAAGCTTGCAAGCTTGATTTACTTTTTAAGATAAAAGATATGGAAAGAGAAACTGACAAATGGCAAACATATGAAGTAGTGTAATTACAAGTATTCACCAAAATAAAATTCAAATAGTTGTCTTCAAAGCCAATAGGTTTTTGAAAATATATTTAACTTTCATATGAAAAAAAATGTTAACAAAGTGAGCACATTTAGTGTTGGAGGTGGAATCTTCTTTGCCTTTTCCTTTAACTTATCAATTTTACTTTTGCCTGCAGCACTCATCCCCACCTTGAGTACTGTGTGTAGTGTTGGACTCCAAAATATAAGCAGGATATAAAATTGTTAGAATATGTCCAAAGGTGGGCAACAAAGATGCTGGAACGGGTAGAGGGCAAGACTTATGAGGAGTGGCTGACAATACTAAATTTGTTCAGATTACAGGGCAGGAGACTGAGGGGTGACATCATTGCTGTCTACAACTTCCTCATGAAGGGGAACGGAGAGGGAAGTGCTGATTTCTTCTCTCTCATGTCTGGTAGTAAGACACAAGGGAATGGCTTAAAGCTGTATTGGGGAAGTTCAAATTGGAAATTAAGAAAAGGTTACTGAGAGGATGGTCAAGCACTGGAACAAGCTCCCTAGGGAAGTGGTTATAGCCCCAAGCCTGTCAATGTTCAAGAAGCATTTGGACAATGCTCTTAGGCATGTGGTTTAACTTTTAGGTTGCCACAAGTGCAGTCAGGAGGTAGACTCGATGATCCTCATGGGTGCCTTCCAGCTCAGAATTCTTCAAGTTCTTCATCAATTTTTCTTTGATTCCAAAACCTGACTTACATATTTTCCCTCTACTAGCTGTGTGAAAATCAAGCTGAAGTCATACCCTTTAGCTATTCTTCCTTAGATGGCATGTCCTATGTCTTTTGGGAAAAAAAAAAGGTGGTGGTTGGAGTGAGGGAACTATTCTAGTCTTAGACTTTCTTTTTAAGCTCCTAAGAAAAATTTGTCAAATTAAAAACTTTCAGCTAAATATTATGCTGAACATTTCCATTAAACTAACAAATTATTATACCTAGCAATGTTCATGTAAATTTACAGTTACTCACACAAGAGTTTTGTCATTGCAAAGCTCTTGGCCTTACTAGAACTAGAAGTAGTATGTATATAACAAAAAAAAACCTAAGAGATCTTAGTATGAAATGTACTTGCTTCATCTTCCCAGGATAACTTATTTAATATTCTATTTTATAAAATTAAAAAAAAAATGTATATTACCTTGGTATGCATTTTTGGATGCACATAAATTAAAAGTTTTGCATTTATTCTCTACTGAGTATACTGATTTGAAACATTCTTAAAATATTGTAGTTTCATAATAAAGTATTACATCCTAGACCTTAATTTAATTTTGTACATTTAGTCCTTGATTTTTTGATCATTTTTACTAAAGATTAGACAAAACCAGATTTCTTTTATCTGGAACATAAAAGAATCAAGTTATTTACCTAACAAAGTTTTGCGCTGTACTTCTCTCAGGCACAACCTTGTCTTAAAAAATGAATCAACAACAATTCTCTGTTTCCAAAATTAATCTCTTCAATTTCAATGCTGCATGTGAAATGAAAGGAATTTCAACAGAATATCGAGATTATATAGTTGTCTTTGGGCAAGGAAGTTTTAAGGAACTCTGAAATAACCAATCAGTAATCATGGCACCATATTTCAGACTACTTTTCTCACCTGCTTTGAAGATGTGGTACTATCACTTGTGAGTAATGAATCTTCTAGGTCCATACTTCTTGAGTTTATTTCATGCTATTCCACCTGACCTCTGTCCCTCAGAGACTAACACAACATGACTGCATCTCAGACTATAGGTGTTGCCTCATCTCTTACCCTTTGACTGCAGGTGAAAGTCAAGGAATCATCAGTGCAATCATCAGGGAACTCTTACGGGCTGTACTGGTGGAGGCTGTGCTTTCAAAAAGGTCAATGCGAGCTTTTCTCAGTGCAGGACTAAGATTCATCTGTACCAAAATGATTAGGAAATTTATGCATTTAACTGAAATTAAATGCATTTAACTGATATTTAAAGCCTCAAATCAATGAAGTTTATCAAAACTTAATCAAAATGGCAATGGAAGTTTATTTTCAATAGAATCTTGCACTACAAAAAATGTCACAACAGCCCCAAGGTCCAAGTGCTGTCTTTATAAGTCACTTTGAACATTTTTCTTCTATCTCACAAGAGATGGCGATTTTACCAAATTCTTTGTGAGCTGTGGTCAATATGCTCAAGTCTGAGCATTCAGTACTTAAGAACGGGAATTACTAAGCAGAGCCTTTTTTTTCCAGTTGGGAGAAAAAAAACCCTTTTTTTTTTGTCAGTTAACAGGCAGGATAGGTAACACTTTGAATTGGTAAAACCTTGTTCATGGACTGTAGTAAGAAGTCAGATGTCATTATTATTCTAAAGACTAAAAATATTCTGTTTTACATGTTACTCTGCACAGCTTTTCAGAAACAGGCTGCAGTAAGTATAAAGACAGAAAGAAAAAAAAATAATTACATGGATAGGTTGCAAAGAAATTATATACATATTCCCTCGGGGATGGATTTTTAGCCTTCTTCTATCTCCAAACAAACACTTAATTCAAATAGTGTTATGTATCATTACAGAATTTGTTGTTCTGATATTTTTTATGCAGTAGTTATCCTTAAACAAACTTCATTCTGTACAAACAAAACCCCGCAGTATCATTACAGGCTTACTAACAGTAACCCCCAGTATCAATATGGGGGGGGGGGGGGGGAAAAAA
>NW_009260128.1:5331226-5346432 GCF_000687185.1 Egretta garzetta
CGGACAGGCTGAGAGAGTTGGGCTTATTCAGCCTGGAGAAGAGAAGGCTGCGGGGAGACCTGACTGCGGACTTTCAGTACTTAAAGGGAACCTATAGTATGAAAGATGGGAAAAATCTTTTTAGTAGGGCCAGCTGTGACAGGACAAGGGGCAGTGGTTTTTAAACTGAAGCAGGGTAGGTTTAGACTGGATATAAGGAAGAACTTATTTACAATGAGCTAATGAAACACTGGAACGGGTTGTCCAGAGAGGTGGTGGAGGCCCCATCCCTGGAAACATTCAAGACCAGGTTGGCTGGGGCTCTGAGCAACCTGATCTAGTTAGCAGTGTCCCTGCTCACTGCAGGGGGGTTGAACTAGATGACCTCTAGGGGTCCCTTCCAACCCAAAGCATTCTATGATTCTAACCATATATGCTTTTAGCATTATTGAAACTTTTTCCCCCCTACTTTTCTTCAGTGTTTTAAATGCTTAACACACATTTTTCCCTTTGAGAACAGTTGTGGGGGGGGGTTGGGTTGGTTTTGTTTTTTTTTTCATTTTGCCTCCAGAAAGTTAAATATTATTTCAAAGAATTATAGAGAAAAATGACAAAAACCTATGGGAAGAACTACTTTCCATTAGAAGACAGATAATTGGGTCCAAGAATCATCTGTTCTTATACCCATCTGAATTTTTATCTTGAAAAAATTCACCTTCCCCCTCTAAGCAGGAGTTCAGAGTCACCAAATTAGATTATAATTTCCAGATGAAAGGTTTAAAATTTCATTGTGCAGAGGTCAAAGGACTGGAGTGGCAGTCCAGCAAGCTAACTCTATGTCTACCTGTGATGCTAAAATGGTCAAGTAATCTTAGTGCTTTGTCTTCATTCTCACGCTTGTGAAATCATCGAAGAAACTTTTGTCATCCAAATGTTCATAGCAGGGTGACAATGAAAATGAATCTGATTTTCTCGTGTAAAACTTTACATGATGAGGAAGACAGAAGAGACTCACATATATTAACTGCAATGAATTTTAGGTTTTTCATACTCTTCAGAAAAAAGAAGAGTTACTTTTAAAACTACAATTTCATAAACTGTTAAAATGGCACTTAGGTATTTAAATACAGGTAATATATTTTAACAATGTATTTAAATACAGGTAATATATTTATAAAATAAAATACAGGGAGAGTCAAACAGTTTATGTAGGCGATTAAAGACTGATATTTCTGGGTGCTCTTCTGACCAACATTCAATGTACCATTTTTCATGATTAATTAAGTCTGATTGTGATTCAATTTACGTCACTGTAAACCAATACCTACTTTACAGATATTTATGTATAACGAACATTTTAAAGATATTTGGATGGACCAAAATGACATAAGTCATGGGAACAACAATGTGTTCCATCTGATGCTCTCCTAACTCAACATACTGTCTCCCTTCCTTATCTGCAGCTTGCAAGGAAGAGTTAAATTTATTGATGTGCTGCAATATGGAGCAATAAACTTTAGCATCCAAGTATCTATTATTAAAGCTATTGACAAGCCAACATTTACTAGTGTCTCTTTTGCAAGATAGAACATCACCTTCTCTAGAAACTGGTGCTTTTGAATGGAGGAAAGAAAAGAAATTAAGCTTGGGAGCAATTTCATTAATCATGCCTGACTTTAAAAGAGAATTGAAAGACTCCTTGCAACCTCTCAGTCCACATAGGCTTAGTCTAATCTTAAGGAGAGAGAGATCTACTTAAAACATATATTCAGATATTGAAACATTGTGCTTATGCTTCACACATATTTTTGCAAATCGCACAGAAACTGCTTCACCATCCAGTTCTTCTCATTAGTCTTGTTTACTACTTGTCCTTCAAAATGACTGCCTTTGCTAACAAACTCTGGATAAAAGGGTTTTTAAATATAAATTCCAGAGTCAAACTCAGCTAATATAGCTATTCAGCTGTTTGGTTTTTTTTAAAACCTTTCTAATATAGCTCATTTCCCACATATCTGGAGTTCTAAATTACCTTAAGAAAAATATTGCTGAAAATGAAGGTAATTCCTAATATAAAATCTGGTTAAGTTCTTTTAGAAGGGTCTGTCTCTACCTTAAAATATGCAGCAAATTCTGCCAAATGTGAATATCAAACTAAAGACTACATTTACCATAGGTGACAGCCAAAGCCTTCCTGCTTATCCATGGGACCAGCATCTTACGCTACAACACACTTATTTTCTCACACTGACAAGTTGTTGACTCATTGGGCAGAATGAGAAGCAAATGTGGAGATCACGCATCAATCACCTCCCATCACATTCCCAAGCCTGAATGTCAGTGATTAGACAAACTTGGGTTGACAGGCGTCCTGTCTGGACAAACAGCTTGTCAGTTTTGTAATAGGATTCAGCTGCTCTCTCACCATAAGCTTTACAACCTGAATCACTTCAAATACTCCCCAGTGGAAAGGGGCAAAATTGAATGAACAGAGTAGGTGGATTTTCCTTTTGCTAATTTTACAATAAATTGCAACTTTCAGATCTTTACTTTTGGCAATTATTTTGTTGTAACACAAAGAGAGAAACATACAAAATTTAATGCTAACATTAATCTACAGCTGTTATGGTAATTTTTTTCTTTTATCAAAAACGTGGTCCAGGAGATGTCCCTCATACTGAAGCAAAGCTCCTGATTTAGGGGACAAACAACTTTCAGAAGCATGATAACGTTTACATGAAGAAACTAAAAAGACAATTTTTTCTATAGCAATCAATGCCCCAGATGATCATTTGAGGCACATTTGAGGGATTAATTTAGTTCAAGGTATCTTTTTAGACCAAGGATCTTTACTGATTAGAAAAGTACATATTAGAGGTAAAAGCAAAAGATAGCGTGGTGCTATCATGTATCATATTAAATCAATTGCAACTAAGAGCTACTTAGCTTGTACAGGGACACTTTATTACTACACTAGGACTTTAATAGGAAAAACCAAACACATAATACTACATTGCAGACAAAATCTATGATTATGTACTTGAAAAAACATGGATAAGAAACTTCTTGCAAATAAAAGCAATTTCTTCTGTTTATTAAACCTAAAAATTATTTATCTCAGTTTTGTATTGATCCTCTCATAATCATAAACACTGAACTTTTAGAAAAATTTAATTGTAACAGTGAAAGTTTTCAAGTAGACATAGATTAAAAAATACTAAGGATATTTTGAATCCTAGGAAACCTTCTTGACTCTGCATCATACACAGATAGACAACTACAACACCAGTTTGAATGTCTAGAAATTTGGATTAGTTTACTGAAAGTGCAGTAAATGAATGGCTCAAGTGGTTATTAATAGAATATGAAGTCCAGTCAATAACAAGTCAGTAACAATACATGCATCACTACACAGGAACAATACATTTACCTAAAGTCTTCCATAAAGAATTTTGTTTATTAACAAATAATCTCAATATTGATTATCATTGTTTAGTCCTTGTTAGGTCCCTGGATCTTAAAATGAAGATGTGTGTGTGCAGTTCCCTTTCCAGAAGCAGAGTCCAAGCTTAATCACAGAATCACAGAATGTCAAGGGTTGGAAGGGGCCTCCAGAGATCATCTAGTCCAACCCCACTGCTAAAGCAGGTTCACCTAGAGCATGTTACACAGGACGTCATCCAGGCGGGCTTTGAATATCTCCAAAGGAAACTCCACAACCCCCCTGGGCAGCCTGTTCCAAGGCTCTGTCACCCTCAAAGTAAAGAAGTTTTTCCTCATGTTCAACTGGAACCTCTTATGTTTCAGTTTGTGCCCATTGCCCCTTGTCCTGTCGCTGGACACCACTGCAAAGAGTCTGGCTCCGTCCTCGTGACATCCACCCTTAAGATATTTGTAGGTGTTGATGAGGTTCCCTCGCAGTCTTCTCTTCTTCAGGCTAAATGTTGATGTTAAGGTCAATTCAAGAGTTGCTTCAAAAACCTGGTGCTGCATCATGTTTCCACTGTACTGCCATTTAACAACTGGGTTCTGTATCTTCCAGTATACCCGGTAACTTTGCTACTCTTTGTCCACTCTGCTAGCTAGACCTGATGTGTGTAGGCATTTCCCAGTGACACTACATCCTCCATTTCCAAAGACAGACTAATTCAAATAATTGAAAATCTCCATATATGAACTCAAAATTTTCTCAGCTTTTTTGTTTTTTCTTTGTTACTGTACTGTTTTTCTTTTAAAGAAAAAAAACCAACAATACTATGACATGAAATAAAATGCTAGGGAAAAAAAAAGTAAAAATATCTAAGATGATGAAAAATATATACTGATATTTTTCAGATTACTCTACTGAATGACAGTGGTTCCTTTAAAACATTAAAAAAAAAATCTAATCTCCAGCATTTCAGTGGATTAAATAAAATCAATGTAAATTAAAATAGAGAAAAAACACCCTAATGCATCAGGAAGAAAAATACATACAGATAATGGAATTATTTCATAACATGCACACAACCCAGAATATATTTGAAGCTGCTATGATTCATCGACACAAACACTTATCTTTCTGGAAACAATCTTTATGTTTTTATCATTGATTTGTCACAAGAAAGATAATCTAAAGACAAAAGACATGTTATAAAACATTTTTATAAAAGAGCTGTAAATAGTTCAAATACAAATTTAACACAACAAAAAATTACATGTATGTATAGTAAAGTGATCTAGAAACACCTCACATATCACCACTTACTGAACACCACTAATAGCTACCACAAAACCCCCAACTTTTATGAGAACTCAGATGATGGTATATGGGAAGGCCACAGAATGTTAATGTGTTGTAGTCATACTTGGTCCGAGACTTGATATTGTATTGAAAGTTATTAACATGAGGAACTTCCAAATGGCAACATGCTATAAAACTCATTTTTTTTCAAGGAAATCTTCCTTGTTTCCCACCAGCAAATCCTACTACCCAAAGCTCACTTGGTAGGCTGGTACCAAACTGCAAGTTTCTGAGGACTGAGTGACTCATGCTCTTTAAGGTAAATTTTGAGTCTAGATTATGATTATAGTATCCCATCTTAATTATTAAGAATTTGACCCATCTGCAGAGGGTCCGGGTGAGTAAAAGTCTAGGTAACTAAATACTCTAGATAGTAAAAAAGTTACACTAAGTACTAGAAATTCTGTTTAACTGAAAGCTAGAATAATTACTAGAAGTTCTGTGTAAGAGTAAACTATGCTAACTGGTAGAAATTGTAGACAGCAATAAGCTATGATGATTTGCATCCAGCTCTGGAGCCCTCAACACAAGAAGGACATGGAAGTGTTGGAGCGGGTCCAGAGGAGGGCTACAAAAATGATCCGAGGGCTGGAGCACCTCTCCTATGAGGACAGGCTGAGGGAGTTGGGCTTATTCAGCCTGGAGAAGAGAAGGCTGTGGGGAGACCTGACTGCGGCCTTTCAGTACTTAAAGGGAGCCTATAGTATGAAAGATGGGAAAAAACTTTTTAGTAGGGCCAGTGATGACAGGACAAGGGGCAGTGGTTTTAAACTGAAGCAGGGTAGGTTTAGACTGGATATAAGGAAGAACTTATTTACAATGAGCTAATGAAACACTGGAATGGGTTGTCCAGAGAGGTGGTGGAGGCCCCATCCCTGGAAACATTCAAGACCAGGTTGGCTGGGGCTCTGAGCAACCTGATCTAGTTAGCAGTGTCCCTGCTCACTGCAGGGGGGTTGAACTAGATGACTTCCAGGGGTCCCTTCCAACCCAAAACATTCTATGATTCTATGATTATTAAATTTCTTTATGTAATAATAAGCTCTAAGTATAACTACAACCCTGTGTCTGCTTCTCATTCTACCAAAGATCCTTAAAACAATCTGCCTGTCCCTGTGCTGTCAGGTGGCACTCAGACATGGACTAGTGTGGGAAGTTGAATGCAAAATGGAAGATTAAAAAGAAAAAAAGTCAATTGAAGGCAAAGAGATAAGAAACTGCACTTACAGTCTTTTCATGCTGAGCTAAACGTGGCTTTTTCCCCCTCTAAACTTCAAGATTCACTTTTTTTCTCCAACCTTCATTTTTCATTTACTTTTACATGTATTGATATACACATACATGCATATACATACACACATATATGCAGATATTAAAGTGTTCCCTACCTACTCTACACCCCTAGACATGAGGTTCAGCTACTTTGTGGAACAAGAGATCAGAATATGCAGTTCATACAAAAGATTAATTTAAAATTCTTATTCCTTTTGTAGTTGTGAAAGCCAAGTTTTATGACAAATATTCAGTTCAAGCCCTGATCTCAAACATCAGTGAGAATTTCTCAGTATCAACAAATATTGTTCTAGTGTCTAACAAATGGCCAAGAAAATACTGGTGCCAATGTAATTAATTTTTAATTGGGATAAATGCTATATGTCCAGCAAAAAGAATTAAGCTGCAGGCACTTAAGAAAGATAGATGAAGGAATGGAATAAATAGAGGGAGGGGGAGACAACTGAAGGCAGACATGCAGAGAAGGTTGTAGCTCTACCCTGATAGTAGGGCAATCTGAGAACCATTGGGGAAGGTGGAGCTTTCTGATACAGCTGCCTCCCTAGAGAATGCAAGAGTCCTTTCATTTAAAGAAAAGCTTATACTGTAGCATGGCATTGCTGTTAGCACTGCCTGTTAACAGCAGGGAGACCAGATTCTCAGAACTGATTGTCAGGGGATCATCATTTTGATGAGATCTCTTTTTTTTCCCTCCCTGTAGGAGACAATTATGAGATGTAAACCCCTGCATCTCAGCAGGTTTGCTCTGTCTCTAACTAGATAGAAGGGAAAACCCTGTCAAGACTAATACTCCTTTAGAGGAAGACCTTAAAATGAGAATGATACAGTGCTCTGCATGACAGCTTGTCCTTAGGATATAAGGCATGTTGCACTTTAGAATCATAGAATCATAGAATGGTTTGGGTTGGAAGGGACCTTAAAGAACATCTAGTTCCAACCCCACTGCCATGGGCAGGGATACCTTCCACTAAACCAGGTTGCTCAAAGCCCCACCCAACCTGGCCTTGAACATGTCCAAGGATGGGGCAGCCACAACTTCTCTGGACAACCTGTTCGAGTGCCTCATCACCCTCATAGTGAAGAGTTTCTTCCTTATATCTAATCTAAATCTACCCTCTTTCAGTTTAAAGCCATTGCCCCTTGTCCTATCACTACATGCCATTGTAAAAAGTCCCTCTCCAGCTTTCTTGTAGGCCACCTTCAGGTACTGAAAAGCTGCTTAGGTCTCCCCTGTTCTCTTCTCCAGGCTGAACAACCCCAACTCTCTCAGCCTGTCTTCACAGGAGAGGTGCTCCAGCCCTCAGATCATTTTTGTGGGCCTCGTCTGGGCTTGCTCCAACAGTTCCATGTCCTTCTTATGTTGGGGGCCTCAGAGCTGAACACAGCACTCTAGGTGGGGTCTCAAACCTGATCTTCTCCTACAGTGGGCAGGTCTTCATTCTCCCAGACCCTGCCTTTGCCTTCTGCAACCTGGGTGGTGTGGCTTGGGCACTTGCCAGTGAAGGCTGAGGCAAAAAAGTTGTTGAGTACCTCAGCCATTTCCAAATCCCAGGTAACAAGGTCTCCATTTCCTCCCAGAGAGGGCCCACATTTTCCCTAGTCTTCCTAGTACCACCGACATACCTGTAGAAGCTTTTCTTGTTGCCCTTGATGTCCTTGGCCAGATTTAATTCTATCAGGGCTTTAGCTTTCCTAACCTGATCTCTGATTGGTTGGACAATTGCTCTGTATTCCCCACCCTCTGTAGGCTTCCTTTTAATGTTTGAGTTTGTCCAGGAGCTGCTTGTTCATCCACGTAGGCCTCCTGGGGTCTTTGTCTGACTTCCTCTTTGTTGGGATGCATCACTCCTGAGCTTGGAGAAGGTGATCCTTGAATATTAACCAGGTTTGTTGGGCCCCTCTTCCGTCCAGGGCTTTATTCTGTGGTACTCTACCAAGCAGTTCCCTGAAGAGTCCAAAATTTGCTCTCCTGAAGTCCAGGGTAGTGAGCTTGTTGTGCACTGTCCTTGGTGTCCTAAGGATCTTGAACTCCACCATTTCATGGTCACTGCAGCCAAGGCCGCCCTTGAGCCTCACATTCTCCACCAGCCCCTCCTTGCTGGTGAGAACAAGGTCCAGCATAGCACCTCTCCTCATTGGCTCCTCTATCACTTGGAGAAAGTAGTAATCATAAATTCATTCCAAGAACCTCCCAGTTTGCTTATGCCCTGCTGTGTTGTCCCTCTAACAGATATGAGCGTGGTTGAAGTCTCCCATGAGGACCAGGACTTGTGAGCATGAGGCTTCTCCTATCTGTCTATAGAAGGCCTCATCCATTTGGTCTTCCTGGCTGGGCAGCCTATAGCAGACCCCCACTATAATGTCATGTGTCCCTACCCTCCCTTTAATCCTGACCCATAAGCTCTCTGTCAGCTCCTCATCCATCCCCAGGCAGAGCTCCAGCTAGTCATTGACATAGAGGGCCCCTTGTCCCCCTTGTCTGTCCTTTCTAAAGAGCCTGTATCCTTCCATTCCAACACTCCAGTCATAGGAGCCATCCCACCATGTCACCATGATGCCAATAAGATCACAGCCTTGCAGGCACACGCATGTCTCTAACTCCTCTTGTTTATTCCCCATGCTACATGCATTTGCATAGAGGCATTTAAGTTGGGCCCCCAATGAAGCTGACTTACTGGCTGGAGGGGCTGGAATTCCTTTGTGCTGCTCTTCAGGTGCTCTCTTGCTAACCTGCAATCCTTCTCCAGGCTCTGGGCAACTGTTGGTAGCATTGGCATCAAACTGGTAGGAGTGAGATGGATTGAGGTTTCCCTCTCCCAGCAACTTTAGTTTAAAGCCCTCTTCACCATCCTGGCAAGCCTATGACCAAAGATGCTCTTCCCTTTCTCTGACAGATGGACCCCATCAGCCCCCAATAGACCATTTTTTTCAAAGCAAGTCCCATGGCCTAGGTAGCTGAACCCCTGGCTGTGGCACCAGTCCTGCAACCATTTGCTGATTTGCCAGATTTGACTGGCCCTTTCAAACCCCTTCCATTTGACTGGGAGGACTAGTGAAAAAACTGCCTGTACTCCAGAGTCCCTTAACTTCCATTCCCAGGGCTCTTATAATCCTTGGTACTCTTCACACTGCTCCTGGATGTATTACTGGTGCCAGTGTGAAACAACAGCAGGGGATAAGTCAGTGGACTGTATGAGGCTTGGTAGTTGCTCAGTGACATCCCTGATATGAGCCCCAGTAAGCAGCACACCTCTCTATAGAGTGCATCAGGTTGGCAATGGGTGTCTCCGTACCTCCCAGAAGAGAGTCACCTACTACTATCACCTGTTGTCTTTTCTTGGTTGCTCTGGTTGTTATACAGGGAGCAGATTGGGCTGCCTAAATCAGTTCCAGTGTCTCTCCTGGTGTGATGGTTCTTTCTTCTTCAATCTGCAGAGCAGTCAAGTGGTTCTGCAAGGGCACCTCGAGCGTCAGAGGAAGTCTATTCCTCCTGCTGGGCCATGTTGTTGCAACTATCCATTCTTCTGCATTATTGGCCGCCCTCACTTCTGTGTGTGCTGGTGGGGGAGTTTTTGGCTGTTTGGCCATGGGCTTTGGCTCCACTGCAGACAGTGGGTGGAACCAGCTATTTAACCCCTTCTCAGCCTCCCTGATGTTAAGCAGCCTTCTCACCACCTCCTGCAGCTGAGCTATTCAGCTACTCAGCTACACCCAGGCATACCTTTTGCAGGCAAGTCTGCTGCCTGTCCCTGCCTCAGGAAGAAAAGTCTAGGCACTTCCTTCAATCTGGGGTCTGTCTGGGTGAAGGCCTTGGACACCTCTAGGGTAGATGGTGCAGATGCCCCAGCCAGAGCTGCAGCCTTTACTCTCAGAATATACCCCTCCTCTTTCTTTCCTGATGCTGAATATCTCATGTTTTCAGCCTTCCAGGGACTTTGCTTTATTCACTGAACTCTGTAGTGTGATTGCCATTGGCTCCCAGATATATAAGGTTTCCAATTTGGAAATAAATCCTTTTTGCTCCTGGAGGTTTATTAGGTTTTGGCTTCATAGTTTAATTTATTAGCTTTGCCTCACTAACCCTGCAGCTAGCAAGGCTACTGACTTATTGTTAGTATCAAATGGCATATTGTTAACATCCTTCTCCCAATCTTATTTATAAGGAATGTATATAATTAAACCACAAAAAAATACTTAGATTTTAAACTATTAGTTAGACCAAAAAAAGCTTCATTACCCTAAATCTACAAGAATAAACTACTACTGCATTCAAAAAACATTTTATTGTGTCTACTTAATGTAAGATATATAATATGAAAACTCTTATTTATGGATTTAAGATATCACCTCATAGGTGCACTTATTAAGAAAGTGTAATCAACATGTGAAAGAAAACTAGCACATGAGCTGGAAAGATCCATGTTTAAAATCAGTAGCAAGAAACCCATGGTTTTGAACATTTACATGGGACATATCACAGAATCACAGAATCACAGAATGTCAAGGGTTGGAAGGGGCCTCCAGAGATCATCTAGTCCAACCTCCCTGCTAAAACAGGTTCTCCTAGAGCATGTTACACAGGACATCGTCCAGGCAGGTTTTGAATATCTCCAGAGAAGGAGACTCCACAACCCCCCTGGGCAGCCTGTTCCAAGGCTCTGTCACCCTCAAAGTAAAGAAGTTTTTCCTCATATGCAACTGAAACCTCTTATGTTTCAGCTTGGGCCCATTGCCCCTTGTCCTGTCACTGGACACCACTGCAAAGAGTCTGTCTCTGTCCTCGTGACATCCACCCTTAAGATATTTGTAGGTGTTGATGAGGTCCCCTCGCAGTCTTCTCTTCTTCAGGCTAAACAAGCCCAACTCTCTCAGCCTTTCCTCATAGGGGAGATGCTCCAGTTCCTTTATCATCCTAGTTGCTCTCCTCTGGACTCTTTCTGGGAGATCCTCATCCTTCTTGAACTGGACAGACCAGAACCGGACACAATACTCCAGGTGGGGTCTCACCAGGGCAGAGTAGAAGGGCAGGAGAATCTCCCTTGACCTGCTGGCCACACTCCTCTTCATGCACCCCAGGATACCATTGGCCTTCTTGGCAACAAGGGCACACTGCTGGCTCATGGCCAGCTTGTCGTCCACCAGGACTCCCAGGTCCCTCTCAGCAGAGCTGCTTCCCAGCAGGTCAGCCCCCAGCCCGTACTGGTGCAGGGGGGTCAGCCACTCCTCCCAGTTTTGTGTCATCAGTGAACTTGCTGAGGGTACACTCTGTCCTCTTGTCCAGGTCATTGATGAATAAATTGAACAAAACTGGGCCAAGTACTGAGCCCTGGGGAGCTCCACTAGCTACCGGCCTCCTACTAGACTCTGCCCCACCGATCAGAACCCTCTGAGCCCTGCCATTCAGCCAGTTCCCAAACCACCTCACTGTCCACTTATCCAACCCACACTTCTTGAGCTTCCCTATGAGGATGTTACGGGAGAGAGTATCAAAAGCCTTGCTGAAGTCAAGGTAGACAACATCCACCGCTCTCCCCTCGTCTACCCAGCTGGTCATGCCATCGTAGAAGGCTATCAGACTGGTCAGACATGATTTCCCCTTGGTGAATCCATGCTGGGTACTCCTGATTATCTTTCTGATATCTTTCTGATCCCCCCAAAAATTCGGTTAGTCCTCACTTTACAAAGCATTCAAGGGTATATCTAGTCTAAATAAAAAGTGTTCATTAGAAAGCAGGCAAATACTTATCTTCTTTGATGTCTTACAAGTTCATTATCCGATTTCTTCATTTTCATGATTATAAAATCTGGGAACTGAAACTCCTGAAGCCAGAAGGGAGGGAGGTAACTTTGTATTAAAGTCAAGCTCTGATAAAATACATTGGAAATGCAAAACACTCTTTGCTGTTGCAAAAACTTTTTTAGCATTATTTTTACTAGTTGCATTCTTTAAGAAAGGAAAAAAGTGCTTCCTCTTCCCTCTCCCTGTCCATCTTTTGAAGGAGTATCCTGCATTTTCTCCTGCTAAAAAAAAGGGGGGGGGGAGTGTGTGTAAAACTTAGAGTTACTTTCCACAGATGCTCATTTAAAAAAATTATGAGGAAAACTGAATTATTTTTTTAATATTATTTCAAATTATTTTATTTATTTCATTTATTTCTACTATGAAATCTTAGATTTTTTTCCCCCTTCTTATATTGCTTCTTACGTATTTTATAAAAAAACCCCAAACCCCACAACAAACCTCTCTTTAAGATATGTGGATGGAAATGAAAATTCCATTATAATGTCTAATCAAATAGAAATTATTTTACTGTGTTCTAAATGCATATGGCATTTTCCTTATGTAATCTCTAATGTGAGTTTATAATTTGCTTATACTTCTCTTATTGCAGTTAGCATTACTTCAGTTTCATAACATCAAAAGCAGGCTCAGTATGAGTCAGCAGTGTGCCCTGGCAGCCAAGAGGACAAACTGCATTCTGGGGTACATCAAACACAGTATAACCAGCTGGTCAAAAGAGATGATTATCCCACTGTTTTCAGTGTTGGTGCAGCCTCACCTTGAGAACTGTGTGCAGTTCTGGGCTCCACAGTTGAAGAAGAATGTGAAGGTCCTTGAAAGCATCCTGAGGAGGGCAACTGAGATGGAAGGTATGTCCTGTGAGGGGCAGCTGGGGACTTTGAGTTTGTCTAGTTTGGAGAAAAGGAGGCTGAGGGGTGACCTTACTACTCTCTACAGCTTCCTAAGGAGGGGAAGCGGGGGAGAGGTGCTGATCTCTTCTCCCTGGAATCCAGCGATAGGATGCATGGGAACGGTTCAAAGCTGCACCAGGAGAGGTTTGAGGTTTAGACTAGACATTAGGAAACATTTCTTTACTGAGAGGGTGGTGAAACACTGGAACAGGCTTTCTAGAGAGGTGGTTGATGCCCCAAGCCTGTCAGTGTTTAAGAGGCATTTGGAGAATTCCCTTAATAACATGCTTTAACTTTTGGTCAGCCCTGAATTGGTCAAGCAGTTGGACTAGATGATTGTTGTAGGTCCCTTTCTGCTGAAATATTCTCTCTTCTCTTCTCTTCTCTTCTCTTCTCTTCTCTTCTCTTCTCTTCTCTTCTCTTCTCTTCTCTTCTCTTCTCTTCTCTTCTCTTCTCTTCTCTTCTCTTCTCTTCTCTTCTCTTCTCTTCTCTTCTCTTCTCTTCTCTTCTCTTCTCTTCTCTTCTCTTCTCTTCTCTTCTCTTCTCTTCTCTTCTCTTCTCTTCTCTTCTCTTCTCTTCTCTTCTCTTCTCTTCTCTTCTCTTCTCTTCTCTTCTCTTCTCTTCTCTTCTCTTCTCTTCTCTTCTCTTCTCTTCTCTTCTCTTCTCTTCTCTTCTCTTCTCTTCTCTTCTCTTCTCTTCTCTTCTCTTCTCTTCTCTTCTCTTCTCTTCTCTTCTCTTCTCTTCTCTTAAAAAAAGATAGTTGGTCAAAGGAAACTATCATGTCTGTGGGTTCCTGCAAGTTGTCATTCTCCTTCAGATGTTAAATTAACTATAATTTCTATCACAAGCAATCATTTTTAGATGACAATACCCTCATATTTATCCATCAAGTATATCAATTTGACAGCTTGATTTTTTTTTTTAAGGCATTGGTCTGCTTCTGATTAACTTAAATTCCTTTAAATTAAAAATCTGTATATGCCCAGTGATAACTCCCATCTAATTCCACAAAGCCAGTAAAATGTCAGAATGATAGTCTATTAAAATACACCAATCATTAAAATTCAGAGGAAATTCCCATCTATTTTACATGCATTGTAAGCCTTATTATTATCAAAGTGGCATGATTCATTCACTATTACAATAACTATTACAGGGAGTGTACAGTTTGTGATTCAAAATGACAGATAGGACAGCATATATCATAGAATATTGACTGTGTGATTCCAAGACAGATGTACAGAGGATTTCAAAATAGTGTATTAATAATAAAGGATTTCTTTCTCCCATGATAGAGCCATAGGAAAGTAGGAGACAGTGAAAGTCAACATGACATTAACAGTCATTGTAAGTGGAAGTCTGCTGAAATAAAATGCAACATGATGCTAGGATTAAATAAAAACTCTTGATTTAGAAACCTTGTACAGGGGTTGAGGAGAATGATGATTACAGACTTTATCTTTTACTGAAGAAATCTGTGTGTGACATGTTTGTTATTTACAACTGAAATCCATGGAAAAAGATGTAGACCCACATTAGTAGAAAGTTTTAAAAATAGAAACAGTCAAGGTTATCTCAAATGCACACTGTGACTCATAACTAAGAAAGAAATCCATTTGTAAGCCTTTTATTATTTTTTTTTTTAACTTGAATAAAGTTCCTATTAGGAAGGGAAAGAAAAAAATCCCCAATCTTAACTGAAGTATTGCAAGAGGTTCCAGTGTATAGTATGTTTCTATCATTTAGAATGAAAGCATTTAGCTATCTCTTGGCAAGAGAGATTATATATGTCAAGAAAGTGTTATTGCTTCTGATTCTACTGAAATCAGTGGGTTTGTGTTTACCTTCTGTTTGGTAGCTATTTGATCAAGTGCTTGTACTATTCATCTGTTTAGAGTATTTACATGAAAGCTTTAGCAAAATTGTTTCCTTTGCCCATAGTATTTTGAGATTTTTTCACATCATTATAAAAAAGCAACTGGATGTACTGGGGATAGTGGTTTCAGAATGAAATTGCCCACAGATGGTTTGATGACTTGCGCTTCTGAAGTCAGAACACCGGTAAGTGTTCAGGATCAAAGTCCTGCTGAAAAAAAAAATCTTCTCTTCTCTTCTCTTCTCTTCTCTTCTCTTCTCTTCTCTTCTCTTCTCTTCTCTTCTCTTCTCTTCTCTTCTCTTCTCTTCTCTTCCCTTCCCTTCCCTTCCCTTCCCTTCCCTTCCCTTCCCTTCCCTTCCCTTCCCTTCTCTCCTAAAATTAGTATATACTAACAGTCTCTTAAGTAAAATGGAAGCATTTGTGATATGGCTTCATATGATATACGATAAATGATTGTTGTACTGGGCATCTTTCTTGGCTTTTGTGGGTGGTTTTATTATTTTTATTTTTATGTTTTTATTTTGTCACTTTTAAAGAGTTTAAAACAGAAGGGACAAAGCATCACCCCACATCCCCCACACC
>NW_009260128.1:5347725-5351424 GCF_000687185.1 Egretta garzetta
CATGAGCTATAAAACAGGGAACAAATGGAAAATAAAAGCACAGCCTTCTGTGAGTAATATTGGTTAGATGTCGCCTACATAGCACAAAACACACTTACCAAAGATACTTTGAAAGCCAGATGTAGAATTGTTGTTTTTCACAGTACTTCTAATACACCCAAGCATCTAATGGGGGAAATTACTGCAGGCATTTTTTATTTAAAGGTCTACTTACTCCTTCAGTGCTCTGATCCTTTTTTCATGTGACTATGCTCTAATTTAATAAATTAAATGGTCTGGATTAGTGCAAATAAATAAAAGACAACCTACCTCTGACCACATTCAGCCAAGACTTTGGCTTGACCACCCTTTATTAGTTCTTCAGATAACTGTTGAGAATGTTTTATTTTTTCAAGAATGATTGTGGTGCTCCAATACCTTTTTTCTTCAGGTGTTTTTGAAATAATTCCTCCTTATATTTTCTTACAGAAGCAGCAGACATTGCTTTGAATCTGGATCAATTAAAGTGAGAAATTAATTTCTGATGGGGAAATTTCATTTTTTTAATAAAGGTTTTGGATGTTTTAGGTGTGAAAAGCATTTCGTTTATCGGTTTTACATGGAATGAACATCTGAATACAGATAATATAATTTTCTAAAGATGAAGTTTATTATCTTAAGCAACTATATGTACTTATTTAAGGATTTCTACTACCTTATTATTTTATCATCCACTTGAAGCTTAATGCATTGTTTAGTGAATAATTAAGCAAGGGATTAATTAGATTTAAGACAAGCTGTATCTGTCAGTTAATCTGCAGTCTTTGTCATCTCTAGAAGAACATATATTCAGAATCTGTAAGTGACATTTTCCCTTGTTTCTCTGAAATTCTATATTGAATAGAAAGTAATCTGCAAACATCCAATTTTGACTGCTAAGCTATTGAAGAAGAGAAGAATAAGTTCTCAACATTTTAAAAATTTGTCACGGTTTAATGTAGCCAGCAGCTGAGTACAACACAGCCGTTTACTCCCTCTCTCCCCCCGCAGTGGGATGGGGCAGAGAATGAGCAGAGTAAAAGTGACAAAACTAGTCAGTTAAGGTAAGAAAAATTTAATAGCTGAAATAAAATAAAATAATAGTAGTAGTAGTAACAATAATAATAATAATAATAACAATGAAGTAAATAAAAAACAACATACAAAACAAATGATCCACGACGCAATTGCTCACCACCTGCCAACTGATATCTAGCCCATCTCCAAGCAGCACCCCCTCCGTCCATCTTTCCCCTAGTTTACACACTGAACATGACGTCATATGGTATGGAATATCCCTTTGGCCAGTTTGTGTCAGATGTCCTGGCTGTGCTTCCTCCCAGCTTCTTGGGCATCTCCAACCTTCTCAGATGGTAGAGCATGAGAGGCTGAAAAGTCCCTGATTTAGTGTAAGAACTACATAGCAACAACTAAAACATCAGTGTGTTATCAAAATGCTTCTTATACTAAATCCAAAACAGAGCACTATGCCAGCTACTAGGAAGAAAATTACCCCTATACCAGCCAAAACAAGGACAAAATTGTAAAACATAACATCCCTCCTTATCTGCTAATGGTAGAAATGAAATATTTAAAACAAAAAGTGGGCACTATCTCAGCCAACATCTTTTCTTTCCTCTTTACTTCAGAACTTTCATTAATAGTATTAAATTTGCATTGTTTCATGTCTTCTCATGCAGTAGTACATAGGAAATTAGGTAATGAACTTCCTTCTCACTGTTAACAGGAAAGACAACTCTTGGTATTACATAGGTACACAGTTGACTCCTAGGTACAAGCTGTACAAACATTGTGTAAATAATGTCTTTTCCTTATCTAGAATCAAATTATGGTATTTGCTTCTTTAAGAGACTTTATTTCTTTTCTCTTTTTTGTAAACTCTGTGACATTAATGTAAACAATACAGATGCTATTGTACATATACACTATGATACAATTGCTTCATAAATACTGTATTGTAGGTTTTATTTTGCCTTTGCTAGGGATTTGTCTTCTGGGCTTCAAGATCTAGAATTGTGGCAACAAAAGAGAGGGTCATTTGAAAACTTCTCTGCTTTCGCTTGACTGCTGAGTGGCTTCTGTTTCTTGTCTATATGGCACAAACTGTCACTTGTGTGTCAAAATTCCCACTTGCCTGCTCAAATGTTTGTAAAAAAATAAGGACGTTGAGATTGGGCTCCTACTGTGTCTATTACATATAATGGAATCTAAAGTACAACGCTATTTTCTGAAAGTAGACTAGAAACATCAAGGAGCATGATTAAAACAAAGCCACTAGTTGACTTTGAAATTCTAAAGTAATACATTTTACAGGGTCTTTAAGCATATAATTACTTAATGATTTTGCTCTTCCTCTCCTGAGGAAGAGCACTAATGAAAGTGCTCTCTAACAAATGTGGCTGCAAAACTTTTGAAATATTACTTACCTCTTTTTAAAAACACCTACAGTTTAATGACCTCCAAATCTCTTACATAGCAGAGCTGAAAATGACAAGTTTCTCTAAGGAGAATACTAATTCAATGTGATTTGCACTGTCCAAAAGCAAACTAAGCTGACATAGTGATTATCAGCTAAAAGATCAGAGGGTCAGTTTGTTGAGAGTCTTGTTCCGGCAGACGAGGAAAGGAGTAAGCAGGAAAAATCTCTGAACCTGCTATAATCATCAGTTTGAGGTGCAAAAAGGAAGAAAAAGTAGCTGGAAATGAGATCATCAGTAATTTGCATTGTCAGTGTGGAGCAGATCTGTCAACAAAAACTTGGCACTAACTACATCCAGAAATAGCCTGGGCCATTGTCTCTACAGCACTGTAATTCTGGTGGCAGGCAGCACAGCCTTAGGCAAGTCTGCCTCTTCTGCTCCTCAGAGGGAAGTTTTGAAAGACAGCCATCCAGAACTGAGTCAGCTAGACAAATGTTAAGAAGATTGTAAACTATTACAAGAAGCTTGGGTTGCTACTTCCAGACCTCAACAAAGTTGTCTGTAGGAAAGCAAGGTTTACACAAGGACCTTAAGAGTATATTTGGGAGTAGTGAGAAAAGCTTCCCTAAAAATAAATACTTATTAACAGGTATTCAGCAGAAAACTGTTGTGCAGTTTTGATTCGTTGATTAATTATATTATTACTGATCTTACTATATGATCTTGCATGACATTTAATAGGTTCAGTAAAAATGCAGTGATTATGTTATTCCATAGTTACAAATCAAGGACAAGTTTATTAAGAAAAATGACAGGGCTCCATTATCTTTCCAGCATTTTTGTTTAAAATATTTATTCTTAAGGATAAAACAAAGGTTGCTAACAGAAAACCAGAAAGAAAGCATTGTAGGAATTTTTATCTTGAAAGTGATATCACCAGCATCTGGACATTTTCCAAATATTATCAATTATTCCTCTCACAGCTCCATATACCACAGTGAACAATAACCAGTAGTATGTAGTTTGGGAACACTTTGATAATTTTGTCAGTGTGCAGATTTATGCTATCTGGTAGACTATATCTGAAATTTCTAACCTAACATCAACTGTCCTGATACGTCCATATTGCACAGCAAATCTTAATTTCAGGGACTAATAAAAAGCCCTGGAAGTCTATATTTTGAATATTCCTTGATGAACAGGTAAACATTTCTGTAAATACAACTTTTATGAACATTTA
>NW_009260128.1:5352297-5356738 GCF_000687185.1 Egretta garzetta
CTGCTGAACAGCTGCATGAGCTATAAAACAGGGAACAAATGGAAAATAAAAGCACAGCCTTCTGTGAGTAATATTGGTTAGATGTCGCCTACATAGCACAAAACACACTTACCAAAGATACTTTGAAAGCCAGATGTAGAATTGTTGTTTTTCACAGTACTTCTAATACACCCAAGCATCTAATGGGGGAAATTACTGCAGGCATTTTTTATTTAAAGGTCTACTTACTCCTTCAGTGCTCTGATCCTTTTTTCATGTGACTATGCTCTAATTTAATAAATTAAATGGTCTGGATTAGTGCAAATAAATAAAAGACAACCTACCTCTGACCACATTCAGCCAAGACTTTGGCTTGACCACCCTTTATTAGTTCTTCAGATAACTGTTGAGAATGTTTTATTTTTTCAAGAATGATTGTGGTGCTCCAATACCTTTTTTCTTCAGGTGTTTTTGAAATAATTCCTCCTTATATTTTCTTACAGAAGCAGCAGACATTGCTTTGAATCTGGATCAATTAAAGTGAGAAATTAATTTCTGATGGGGAAATTTCATTTTTTTAATAAAGGTTTTGGATGTTTTAGGTGTGAAAAGCATTTCGTTTATCGGTTTTACATGGAATGAACATCTGAATACAGATAATATAATTTTCTAAAGATGAAGTTTATTATCTTAAGCAACTATATGTACTTATTTAAGGATTTCTACTACCTTATTATTTTATCATCCACTTGAAGCTTAATGCATTGTTTAGTGAATAATTAAGCAAGGGATTAATTAGATTTAAGACAAGCTGTATCTGTCAGTTAATCTGCAGTCTTTGTCATCTCTAGAAGAACATATATTCAGAATCTGTAAGTGACATTTTCCCTTGTTTCTCTGAAATTCTATATTGAATAGAAAGTAATCTGCAAACATCCAATTTTGACTGCTAAGCTATTGAAGAAGAGAAGAATAAGTTCTCAACATTTTAAAAATTTGTCACGGTTTAATGTAGCCAGCAGCTGAGTACAACACAGCCGTTTACTCCCTCTCTCCCCCCGCAGTGGGATGGGGCAGAGAATGAGCAGAGTAAAAGTGACAAAACTAGTCAGTTAAGGTAAGAAAAATTTAATAGCTGAAATAAAATAAAATAATAGTAGTAGTAGTAACAATAATAATAATAATAATAACAATGAAGTAAATAAAAAACAACATACAAAACAAATGATCCACGACGCAATTGCTCACCACCTGCCAACTGATATCTAGCCCATCTCCAAGCAGCACCCCCTCCGTCCATCTTTCCCCTAGTTTACACACTGAACATGACGTCATATGGTATGGAATATCCCTTTGGCCAGTTTGTGTCAGATGTCCTGGCTGTGCTTCCTCCCAGCTTCTTGGGCATCTCCAACCTTCTCAGATGGTAGAGCATGAGAGGCTGAAAAGTCCCTGATTTAGTGTAAGAACTACATAGCAACAACTAAAACATCAGTGTGTTATCAAAATGCTTCTTATACTAAATCCAAAACAGAGCACTATGCCAGCTACTAGGAAGAAAATTACCCCTATACCAGCCAAAACAAGGACAAAATTGTAAAACATAACATCCCTCCTTATCTGCTAATGGTAGAAATGAAATATTTAAAACAAAAAGTGGGCACTATCTCAGCCAACATCTTTTCTTTCCTCTTTACTTCAGAACTTTCATTAATAGTATTAAATTTGCATTGTTTCATGTCTTCTCATGCAGTAGTACATAGGAAATTAGGTAATGAACTTCCTTCTCACTGTTAACAGGAAAGACAACTCTTGGTATTACATAGGTACACAGTTGACTCCTAGGTACAAGCTGTACAAACATTGTGTAAATAATGTCTTTTCCTTATCTAGAATCAAATTATGGTATTTGCTTCTTTAAGAGACTTTATTTCTTTTCTCTTTTTTGTAAACTCTGTGACATTAATGTAAACAATACAGATGCTATTGTACATATACACTATGATACAATTGCTTCATAAATACTGTATTGTAGGTTTTATTTTGCCTTTGCTAGGGATTTGTCTTCTGGGCTTCAAGATCTAGAATTGTGGCAACAAAAGAGAGGGTCATTTGAAAACTTCTCTGCTTTCGCTTGACTGCTGAGTGGCTTCTGTTTCTTGTCTATATGGCACAAACTGTCACTTGTGTGTCAAAATTCCCACTTGCCTGCTCAAATGTTTGTAAAAAAATAAGGACGTTGAGATTGGGCTCCTACTGTGTCTATTACATATAATGGAATCTAAAGTACAACGCTATTTTCTGAAAGTAGACTAGAAACATCAAGGAGCATGATTAAAACAAAGCCACTAGTTGACTTTGAAATTCTAAAGTAATACATTTTACAGGGTCTTTAAGCATATAATTACTTAATGATTTTGCTCTTCCTCTCCTGAGGAAGAGCACTAATGAAAGTGCTCTCTAACAAATGTGGCTGCAAAACTTTTGAAATATTACTTACCTCTTTTTAAAAACACCTACAGTTTAATGACCTCCAAATCTCTTACATAGCAGAGCTGAAAATGACAAGTTTCTCTAAGGAGAATACTAATTCAATGTGATTTGCACTGTCCAAAAGCAAACTAAGCTGACATAGTGATTATCAGCTAAAAGATCAGAGGGTCAGTTTGTTGAGAGTCTTGTTCCGGCAGACGAGGAAAGGAGTAAGCAGGAAAAATCTCTGAACCTGCTATAATCATCAGTTTGAGGTGCAAAAAGGAAGAAAAAGTAGCTGGAAATGAGATCATCAGTAATTTGCATTGTCAGTGTGGAGCAGATCTGTCAACAAAAACTTGGCACTAACTACATCCAGAAATAGCCTGGGCCATTGTCTCTACAGCACTGTAATTCTGGTGGCAGGCAGCACAGCCTTAGGCAAGTCTGCCTCTTCTGCTCCTCAGAGGGAAGTTTTGAAAGACAGCCATCCAGAACTGAGTCAGCTAGACAAATGTTAAGAAGATTGTAAACTATTACAAGAAGCTTGGGTTGCTACTTCCAGACCTCAACAAAGTTGTCTGTAGGAAAGCAAGGTTTACACAAGGACCTTAAGAGTATATTTGGGAGTAGTGAGAAAAGCTTCCCTAAAAATAAATACTTATTAACAGGTATTCAGCAGAAAACTGTTGTGCAGTTTTGATTCGTTGATTAATTATATTATTACTGATCTTACTATATGATCTTGCATGACATTTAATAGGTTCAGTAAAAATGCAGTGATTATGTTATTCCATAGTTACAAATCAAGGACAAGTTTATTAAGAAAAATGACAGGGCTCCATTATCTTTCCAGCATTTTTGTTTAAAATATTTATTCTTAAGGATAAAACAAAGGTTGCTAACAGAAAACCAGAAAGAAAGCATTGTAGGAATTTTTATCTTGAAAGTGATATCACCAGCATCTGGACATTTTCCAAATATTATCAATTATTCCTCTCACAGCTCCATATACCACAGTGAACAATAACCAGTAGTATGTAGTTTGGGAACACTTTGATAATTTTGTCAGTGTGCAGATTTATGCTATCTGGTAGACTATATCTGAAATTTCTAACCTAACATCAACTGTCCTGATACGTCCATATTGCACAGCAAATCTTAATTTCAGGGACTAATAAAAAGCCCTGGAAGTCTATATTTTGAATATTCCTTGATGAACAGGTAAACATTTCTGTAAATACAACTTTTATGAACATTTACTGATTTTCAAAAAATGCTTATTTACCAAGGAAAGGATGCTTATTGCATTGTTGTTGATGCATTGTGAATTAAAATTAAGCTCTAGCTATTAGAAGGAAATGATAGAACATCAAACAATGTATTGCATTGTATGTTGATATTAATGCAGGAAATAAAGGTTAAGAAATGAAAGATATATTGGAAAAAAACTTTTTTGTTTTTGTCTGTGTTGTGAAAAAAAGATATATGTAGTCAAAGCAAGTATGTAGATATGTAAATTTTTATGTGGGTGATTTTTATGTCTGTTTTTTAATGAAATTATTACTACTAATTAAAACAACTGGTAATTTTTTTTTTATACAGCAAGCTTGTATTCATATAATAAGGAATATATGTTTGGGTTTTTTTCTATTGATTTAAGTAGTGAAAATTGTTATCTCTCTATTCCTTAGGAAAGCATGAGTTTTAGAAGGATCTTAATTCCACCAGAAAGCAGCATAAACTAGAAGTTGAAAATGGGAATAAAGTCAACAAAAATAATTCTGGTTAGAAAGTGCTGTGAAGTTTAAAAGTGCCCTGCTAATGAGAAACAAAAAGGTTGAAACAGCCCAATAGGAAAAATAAGTTCTGTCTCATTCTCTAAGACCAAGGGAAGAGTTAAAACCGTCATATCTATCTGGGACTAAATTTGACAAGGACCGTGAAATGACCCTAAAAATATGATGGTGGTATGGACACATGTTTTTAA
>NW_009260128.1:5356761-5363790 GCF_000687185.1 Egretta garzetta
CATAACCCCTCAACAATTTCAAACAGAATATAGTCAGGGCCTTAATAATCTGTTATGCTTGCAAATGCAATAATGTTGTGATTGTATTGCTAATACAGTAGCACTTTTCTGAGCTGTCTATGGTGCAACAGTTGTACAAGTTCAGCTTGAACCTGTCGAGCATGCTTACTGTGTATAAGCCATCTCAGGATTTTTCAGCTGTACCTTACAGTTACTGCACACATGACATGATTTTACTGAATTCTGAATTGTTACTGGCTCAGGGTACCATCTGAAAAGGTTTTTAAGCAGATGTTTAGACACATCCTTAGAGTAAGACATAGTTCAATACAGTGAGTATTGAAGCGAGTGAGCAGATATATAGCAATCTCCCTTGCACCTGAAAAGAATTTCCATTACTGTGCTGTTTGGTTGCACTGGATGGATATAAAGAAGTATAAAATAAGATACATTTCATGAGACATTGAAACATTGCATCCACCTAGAAGGTAGAACAGTTGATTTATATTGGGGCTGGCTATCAGAAACAACTGTATTAGCATTAAAAGCTGGGCTTTCGAATGCCAGGCAAATCCCCAGGAAATAAGTGAGAATTTGCAGCAAGTGACAAGAGAACTGTAGTGATTATATTGTGAAAAGAAAAAAAAATGCAGTTAACAAAAAATCAAATTATATATAAAGCTCAGAAAGCATCATTTCTCACTGTTCACAGGAATGAGTAGTAATAATCACAGAAAGCTGAGTATGACCTCAAAACTAGGATGATTCCAGAGATATCAGAGAAACAGATCTGCACAACACATTCAGAGGAAGAGCATGAGAACTGGATGGTTTGACTTCATAGATGCCAGTGTCTCCCTGTATACCTGTCTTGTGGTTTAACCCAACAGGCAGCTGAACACCACACAGTTGCTTGCTCACTGCCCCCCTCCCTCAGTAGGATGGGGGAAAGAATAGGAAAACCAGTAAAACCTGTGGGTTGAGATAAAGACAGGTTAAGAAAACAGTACAGGAAAATAACAACAACAATAATAACAATAATAATAGTAAGAGAATATACAGAATATACAAAACAAGTGATGCACAATGCAATTGCTCACCACCCACTGACTGATGCCCAGTCCAAACAGTGATCGCTCTCCCCCCAGCCAATTCCCCCTGAGCATGATGTCATATGGTATGGAATATCCCTTTTGCCAGTGTGGGTCAGCTGTCCTGGACGTGCCCCCTCCCAGCTTCTTGTGCACCTGGCAGAGCAGCGGAAGCTGAGAAGTCCTTGACTAGTCCAGGCACTACCCAGCAACAACTAAACCATCAGTGTGTTATCAACATTCTTCTAGTATTAAATCCAAAACCCAGCACTACGCCAGCTGCTAGGAAGAAAATTAACTCTATCCAAGCTGAAACCAAGACAACCTGCCAAACTGCTTACATTGGACTGTCACAACCTACAGAAAAGACGTCTTTACGGGGCTGTGTATGCCTTTATTTTTCCATTCTAAACCCAGGGAAATCTGAGTCAGTCTTTGTATTGATTTTCTTAGTCAGATAGATACTTATGACTGGAATCTCATGGATTTTACTTGCTGCTTATTCTGCTTGGTCATTCTCATTGATGCTTGTGTTATTTGCTGAATTCTCAGCAAATTTTTGCCTTGACTTGAACACTACATTCTTGTATAACTCAGGTCATCAGGTAACATATATTTTCCCTGGCATTTGTCCAGATATTGTGCAATGAAACATGTTCCACAAAGATATCACTCTTGCTTTGAAGAAACTTTGTTTTAAAAAATTGATTTCATAGTACTTCCCAGGTAGTTTTTTTTCTATAGATAAATTTCTCAGTTTAAAAGAAATGTACGTTTATTTCCTATTTGAGTTTGCCTATTTTTATCTTCCAGCCATTGGTTCTTGCTATGCCTTATTCTGCTAAGCTAAAGATCTCTCTACTATTTGGTATTTTCTGCTCATGAAGGCACTTACAAGCTGTGATGAAGTCATCTCTTGCTCTTCTTTTTCATAAACCAAATCTACAGAACACTCATGAAAAGAAAAAAACCCAAAATCCTAAAGCAGAGGTTCAGACTGGTATATTTCAAGCTTGATGTTATTGGCAATCTAAACCAGCTTCTTCCAATGGGAAGTGCCAAACTGCCTTATCAGTTCTGCTTATAATTTGATGAATAGCAAAGTAGAATTGATGTCCTCTAGAAATCGCTTTTCCATACATGAACACAGGTGAATTGGGTTAATACTGAACTGGAACACTGGGAATTTAATTTCCTGACTTGCATGCATTTAATTTCCAAAATGATTATGGTTGGTTATATACTTTTTTTTGCATATGGCTTTTCATTCTAGCACCAAAGAATAAATTTTATAACAAAATATAAACAAACCTATGAATGGTGGAGTAGCAATGTATATCTATTTTGTCCATTTGAATGGTTACTAATAAAATGAGGGGAGGATTACAATTCTTATCACAGACCCAGATATGTTGCAATATAGTGTTTCTATAGTGGAAGTAAATCAATGCCTGAGGTGTATTCAAATAACTTATAGTGATAAAAATAAGGCATTTTGCAGAAATGATTGTTATCACAGCATAAATAATTGCAGGAAAGGAATGGATTATTACTGCACCATGTGGTCAGGTGAATGCTTTGAAATATTTCTGGAGGTAAGTCAGAAATGTTTAAGACCCCTGTTCTGACAACACCAAACCTCCATTTCCTCCCAGAAAGTAGAGCATGACTGTTAGCATCAGCACTAATTTGATCCTTTATCCTGTAATTGTTTATGGATGTATTCCACTTCTTCTTTACTTTATAAAACTAAATGTATTCAATGGTAATTCTCATGTATCACCATTACCAAAAACCAGGGTATTCTTTTTCCATGCCATTAAGTCATCGTTAAGTAATGATTACTACTGATCTCAAATTGAAACTTGTTTCCACATTCTTTTGATTTGTTTTGCTTTCAGTTGTGGTACTTGCACCTATGCAAGAAACTAGGCCTTAATAGTCTAGTTTATAATTACAAATCATGACACTTGCACAATTGCTCCATCCAATACACGTTTTTTAAAAACTGGGGCAAAACTTACCCAGAAAGAAAATTGTATTTGTGATAATTATCAGCCACAAAATGAATGAGTTGATTGAGTGGATCTTAGAAATGCTTAAAAATTACACCTACAGACAGAGCGCAAGCCACCTACATACTGTGGGTAATTTACTTGGCTCATTTTAAATTTCTGCAGTGCTCGGGGGAGAATATGTCTTTCAGAATGGTCTTACAGTTATTTAATTGGGCCAGACAGATTCCAAGTGACTTGCAATGGGAACTGATTATGATATTTCTCATTGGGTATGGATGTAATTTTACAGTAACACTGCAAGCAGCACTGATTGCAAAGTCTCAAGTCCCTATTCTTTGATGCAAAAATCAAGTAGTTATAAATAGTGCTAGTTTTGAAGGTAATATTTCAAACCATAATGTCTTGGAGACAGTTATTTTTATAATTGTCATTTGTATATGGTTTACGTTTAATCCTATTAAGTCTTTAATAGGTATTTTTAATGTGACTGACAATTAGCAAGCACAGGTTAGAGCTTACAGGTCTGTGTCTTATTGAAAAAAGTAATGCAGAATTAATTTTGCATTATTTGTGAAGTCAAAGTTTTCATTTAGTGCTGCATGACTTGCCAAATGATTTTGCAAGGGCAAGTCAGACTTCATGACAACGGTGCACTATTTTTTTCTGGCTTTGGGGTTTTGACTATGTTTTATTTTGAAGTGCTATGAAAAAGGAATGTGCAACCCCTCTCATGGCTCTTCATAACATGTAAGAGCTTTAGATGAAGAATCACCAAATACACATTATCAACACAGGTGCTCCAAACCTGTTGTCCTGGACAATTTTCTCCCTCAGTTTCCTGCAGTACTCCAGATCTTTCTGACTTAGAAGTACACTTCCCAGGGAATGGTATGGGATGATCTTCTTCTTTGGGCTTGTCCTGCCAAATATTCCATGTAAAAGGGGGTAATTATTGTTCTACCTAGTGTCTTTCACTTATATTTGGTTAACAAATCAGCCTATTTTTCCTGTTTGTTTGCTTTTTGCTTTTAGTTTTGTTTGGTTGCTCATATTAGCTATCACGGAATGGGCTTTTTGCAAGACCCATTTAGCTCATTTAAAATATAGTACAGTTTTTCTTCACTGCATCTTGTGCTGGTCTGTGGCCTTAGTGAATCCTGTATTTCTTAAAAGAGCTGGGAAAGAAACCTTCCTAAAACTGCCTGGTTTATGGATTTATTTTTGCTGTCATTAGTTCAGGAAGCACTAGGTTATTAAGCTTTGCTCTGGCTTGTGCCCTCCAATTGATACAATTGTATTGTGTTTAAAATTCCATCCTGTCAAGTCTTCCAATGCTTGTTACTGCCAGCCAGTGGCTTGTGTAGAGTTTAGATAAGATATATTGCTGCTTCATTTTGTTGTATCACTGAAAGTATTATTCCCCCCCCCCCCTCAGGCCTAAGACTTTTACCTTGTGTATTGATATGTTCAGTGATACTTTAAGATATTTTCCCTAGTCACATTCAGATTTTTTTTTCTATTCAATTGGTTTTATTTTTTGTTTTAAATCTGTGTTTTCTGCTATGTAGCTGTGAAATTATTAACTGTGAAGGCTGTGTGTCATTTACTGATCATACATACATAATTTACGTAACTAATCCTCTATACAAGGTGTATATATGTGGCTGCACTTCTTGTTGAAGTCCATATTTTTACCATTTTTAGGTTAATTTATGTGAATCATGATTTGTATTTCAATTGCATTATCTTTCCCTTTAGTTGGTGTATACAGGACTTTCAAAGAATGCATTCTATATTTGAGGGGAAAAAAAGAAATTTAATAGCCACTAGCATCAGCAATTTTCTGAATCAGAGAATGAAAATGTAGCACCTAAATTCCAATCCTCTTGACTGTTTATTAACAGAATAGATAAGAAGAATCTGTTCATCTAGTCAGATAACTCTTACATGCAGAGATTTTTATTCATGGAGAAGATACGAAAAGTATATCATAGACCTATTTTCTCTTTCTTCATCAAAGTAATATTGGTCTCTATAAGGGTAAAATAGGTAGAGAATACCTGGAGGAATAATTCAGTTGATAAAAATCCCTCATTAAAGGAAGGACTGTAACTCATGTTTTACTTCTAAAGGTCAGAGCAAGTGTTAAGAGCTCTAAACCCCCTCATTTTAGATGGAAAAACTTCTTCCAGTTTCTACACTAAAAAGTCCTAGAATGTAATGACCATGAGAAAAGTCTAGATACAACATGTACTAATGACATAGCTTTTGAAATTGCTCATAGGCATATCTGAAAGGCAGGTATAACTAAAAACTTCTTAAACATTCTGTCCCAAGACCTTGGGAAGCAAAAGGAAGACAGCGTGGCATCTCAGATCAGATGTTGCCACTACTTGCTCATATTCTTGTTCTTATGGCTTGTGGTTGCCTAGTAAAATTCTTTGTACTAGGTTTGTGTTGAAATAATTTCTGATAGTTTTGAAAAAGACTGCGATAAAGCATTTACTTTACTTTGTACTGTTCATAATCCCATGGTATCAAATTGAAGTTTTCATCTGAAAAAAACCCCAACCTTCTGCCTTGTGATATCCTTTGGATATTACAGATCAGTGAAGATAGCAATTAAAAATAAATTCTCTCATTACAGAGTTGTAAAAATGAAGTAATTTCTACTAATATATGCAACCATAACTCATAAAATTACAAAATTACAGAATAGTTGAAATTAGAAGGGACCTCTGGAGATCATCTAGTTCAACCCTTCTGCTCAGAGAATACTCAATAAGACCAAATTGCTCAGGGTTATGTCCAGTCAGGTTTTGAATATCTCCAAGGATGGAGATGCCACAGCTTCACAGGACAATTTGTTTCACTGTTCGATCACCCTCAAAGTGAGAAATTTGTTTCTTTTGTTGAAATGAAATTTCCTGTGTTTCAGTTTGTGCCCATTGCATCTTGTCCTGTTTCTGGATACCATTGAGAGGCTCTCTCAGCCTCTCCTTCTATGTTGGATGCTCCAGACCCTTAATCTTTTTCATGGCCCTTTTCTGGACCTGTTCTAGTATGTCCATGCTATACCATGTCTTATACCAGAGAGACCAGAACTGTACCCAGTACTCCAGATATGCCTCACATGTACTGAGTTAGAGGGGAAAGATCACCTGCCTCAGCCTTCTGGCAATGATCTTCTGAAGGCAGCCCAGGATGCTCCTGGCCTTCAATGCTGCAAGGCTGTGTTCAACTTGGTGCCCACCAGGACCCTTAGGCCCATTTCTGCCAAGGTGCTTTCCAGTCATTTGGCCACCAGTCTGTCCTCGTGCATGGATTTGTTCCTGCCCAGGGGCAGGACTTGGTATTTCTGTTTCTTGAACTTCAGGAGGTTCCTCTCTGCCCATTTTTCGAGCTAGTTAGTAGCACAAACATCTGGTCTATCAATCCTACCTCTCAGTTTTGTATCATCTGCAAACTGCACTCATTATCTAGGTTATTAATGAAGATGTCAGACAGTACTGACATCAGTATAGATGCATGGGGCACACCACTAGTGACTGGACTCCAGCTAGGCTTTGTGCTGCTAATCACAACCCTCTGAGCCTGGCTTTTCAGACTGTTTTCAATCCATTTGTTTAGTCTGTACTTCATTAGTTTGTCTTTCAGGATGTTACAGGAAATAGAGTCGAAAACCTTGCTGAGTGAAGGCAAACAGCATCCACTGTTCATTCTTCATCCAACAAGCTAGAAATTTCAGTGCAGAAAGCTACTAGGTTTGTCAGGTCCCTTGCCTCACTCAGCAGTAGACCCACATCTTCTCTTGTCTTCCTTTTACAGCTGATATACCTGCAGAAAGTCTTCTTGTTGTCCTTCACATCCGTCACCAGATTTGGCTCCACATGGGCATTGGCTTTCCTAACTGGTTCTCT
>NW_009260128.1:5363801-5365962 GCF_000687185.1 Egretta garzetta
ATATCCCTGTTGCGACACCTGCACCTGACTCCACCCCCCATACATTTCCTTTTTACGTTTGTTCCTTTTTCTTCCATGCATGCTGCCTCTCACTTTTGCTTGATTTCCTGCTTATTAAGATGGATCTTTCTTTAGCTTGGAGAAGGTGATCCTTGAATATCAACCAGAAGTTGTGGACCTCCTTTCTTCAGAAGTGGAATATCCCATTGGGAATCTTTCAAGCAGGGCCCTGAACAGGCCAAAGTTTGTTTTCCTGAAACCCTGTGATCCTGCCTTTTACCTTGCTTCCACCTCTTGGGATCCTGGACTTTACCATCTTATACTCACCACAGCAAAGGCTGCCCCCCAATCTTCATATCCCTGACCATTTCTTCCATGTTTGTAAATATGATGTCCAGAAGATCACACCCCCTTGTAAACTCCTCCGCTCATTTTATCCAGGAAATTATCACCAATGCATTCCAGGAACCTTCTGGATTGCTTGTGTTCAGCTGTGTTGCCCGTCCACAGGTATTGGGTGATTGAGGTGATGAGAACCAGTATCTGCAAATGTGAGCTCTGAAGAAGACCTTACCTACTTCTTCCTGATCAGGCAGTTGGTAGGCAACACCCACCACAATGTTGCACATTTTAGTCTGTTGACTAATCCTTACCCATAAGCTCTCAGCTGGCTCACCATCCACTCCAAGGCAGATCTTCCTGCATTCCCACTGCTCCCTTATAGAGCCCTTCCTAAAGAGCCATGTTTCTTTGATGCTGATGAGATTATAGCCCTGCAACTGCACACCAAGCTCTAATTCCTCCTGTTGTTCCCCATGCTGCATGCTGCATGCATTGGAGTACAGACACTTTATTTGGGCACTAGTTATTCTGATTTCCCAGAAAAATCATGGCCTCTGCATTAGAGCTTCCACTGTAATGCTGCTCTCTTGGCACTTTCATATTTGTGTACATACAGTTTTGGTTGGCCCCATTCTACCTTATTTTGTTATTGAGCAAAAACATCTAAATAATACACAAATGAACACAGAAATCCAATAAATTGTGATCTTCTGTAGCATTGTCTACATAATTTTTGCTTAAATATTAGCAGCTAGCGCCAGCAAAAAGATTTGTTCCAACTGATATGAATTTTAGAAAGTAAACCGTATGCAGCTGAATATTCTAATTCACAGTTTGAAGTAATCTCTACTAATGAAAAGGAAATTATTCTAGCTAGGCTATGAAATAATGCAGGAGCAGATCAAGGTTTAAGCATATTATATGCATATAAAATTATATAGAGGTATATAAATATATATATGTACATACAAGTGCAGTATATGAGAGTTTTAGACTGTCAAGCTGCATTAAGCAGTCTCTCTCTGCTGAATAATTTATAAATCCTAGACATAGCAGACACACTCAATCACACAAAACAGACAAAAAAAACTAACCAGAGTGAGGTGATGATCTTCTGCCTAACTTTATATGTAGCCACAAGACAGTTCTTTTCCATGAGCTCTTGACTAGAAGGTTTCAGAGCTTTTGTTCTCCAGGTAGATTAGCAATGCCACCAACACAGAGATTATTATGTCATTTAAATATCCACAGACTCTGCAGAGCTATTTCTTTTTCTACAGCATAAGGTTTTGTAAAGTCATTGAATTAGATTGTGCAAATGAAATGTAGGACCTTTTAGACCTTTACCTAATAGCAGGTTTTAGTGTTACTAGGGCTATGGCTGCTTTTCTCTCCCTTTAAAATTGAATGGTCAAACATAAAAAAAAAAGGAAAAGGAGAAAGGTTTTTAAACTACATTATCTGGTCATTATAAAGGCTCGTTATAAAGGAAGGATTTCTTATAGAAATACAGAACATACACTTGAAAAGTCCATTTTGCAACTGTCCAGACACCAACGGACAGGAAATTGGTGTGAAGAGAGAATACTAAAATAAACTACACAGCAATGCTTTTGATACTGGTTTGCCATATCATTTATTTGTTGGTTCTTGTATCAACTTTAAGGTTACCCGAAGGATCACGCAGACACCCTGCCGTCTGTGGGTCAAGGAAACACAGCATACACAGTATGGATGCTCCAAGTGACGCAGTTTAATTTCAAGCTCTAAGTTTTATAGCAAGGCCAAATTCCAGTCCTGCCAATCACTGTGTGGTCAC
>NW_009260128.1:5366253-5366470 GCF_000687185.1 Egretta garzetta
ACCAACCCATTGCGTGGGAAGCCAGCGTACCTCTCCGTCTTTCTCTGCACAGGCATAACCCCTCCCTAAGCAAACAAGATGGAACCCTTTCTCCCACTGCCCCGTGTCCACTCCCCGCACTCGCACTGGCGGCTTGATCCGTCTCTGTAACTCTTCCGGTGTCAACTGCCAATGTAATTGTGATGCTACCTGTCCTTGTTCCCCTCTGGGCAAATGA
>NW_009260128.1:5367536-5368594 GCF_000687185.1 Egretta garzetta
TGCCTGCTGCAGTGCTGCTACTAGAGGCTGCTGAGCGTGGGCGGTCTCTCGCTCCAGGACATGCCTTATCATAGCTGGAAGGGAGGCATCCAACAGGAGTGTGGACAGAATCTGCTTGCACTGCGGGTTGGCTTGCGCACGCGCACACTCACCTACCAGCGCCTGCTTAGCCACATCTGGCATACCTGTTGACTCAACGGCCTTTTGTAACCGAGCCAAGAAGGCGGTGAAAGATTCATCAATGCCCTGAGCAATCTTAACCCAGGGCTGCAGAGGCTGGTCATATTTAGAAACACTCGGAAAAGCCCTCGCTGCACATTCGCTAGCAGCACTGATTATTCGTCCCCGTAAGGTTGCCTGTTGCTGGGGCACCACCCACTGCCCTTCCCCCAGCAACTGATCTAACTGCACACCTGCAAGAGGATGATTCGGGTTTCCTGCACTCTCAATTATCGTAGCCTCCGCCCCCCGCCTCATCGCTTCATACCACAGAGCTAGCAGAGGAGGAGGGAGACATGCTCGAGCTAACTGTTTTGAATCATAAGGGGGTAAAGGAGTTGCAAAAACACAGTCAAGCAGCATCTGCGACCGGGGACCTTGCAATCCCTCCTCAGAAACCGCTTTCTGCAGATCTTTAACTAAATGGTGATCTAAAGGCTCCCATTCCACTCCCCCGCCCGGGGCCACCCAAATCGGCATAGCAATCGGAACTTGTTGCCAGTTTACCCCATCCAGCACACATTTCTGAGCCACCAACTGCCAGTTCGTGCCCGGCGGGGCAGCTCCCCCTCCCATCGGACCCTCTCGCCCTTGTTGCGCAGCCCCCAGCACGGTCTCAATGGCCCCCTCTGCCCCCATCACCAAGTTCCGTAATTTGTCCAACAACTGTTGCATTTCCTCTGCACATGCACCCGCTCCCCCGACTCGCCCCTCCCCCCCCCCTTTTGGTTCGCCCCCAGTCACAAACGAAGAGCTGCTCTCCTTGGGCGGCAAAGGAGGCGGAGTCGGCATAGAAGCGCAGGGTCCTACAGCCGCCCGCTCGCAGGCACTCGCATACA
>NW_009260128.1:5369201-5371361 GCF_000687185.1 Egretta garzetta
ATTCCAGTCCTGCCAATCACTGTGTGGTCACGGTGATGCCCTCTTGCTCCTCCTCTTTTTGGCCTTGCGGTTACTGCCCACTCGGCTTCTGCATTTCTTGCATACCACAACTACACAGCGATCCTTTTGATACTGGTTTGCCATATCATTTATCATAGGTTTAAATCTGTTAAAGGGCATTCTTCAAGGAAGATAATTATGATTTTGATCTGTTAATAAACACTTTAACTGTTTTGATCTTTTAGAATAGATATCCATAAATAAAGCATTCCTTCCCTCTTCTCTGCTCCTGGAAGAATATTTTTTTAGGCAAAGATATGATAATTTGTTTTCTTAATACAATTTCCTTGGGTTTATTACCATGTAGCTTGTGGTAATGAGCTCATGGTCTGTTGATAGAGCTGGACAGTCTCAGCCAAACATTTGCTTTAGAATGGCCCAAAGCAGAGGACATTGTACTGTCCAGTACACCAGGAAGTGCTTGTGAAGTCTTCATCTGCTCTTTCTCCATTCTTATTCATCAATTTATACTGCAGCATATTTACAAAATATGGTGGAATTAATGGCAGTGAAAAGGGCAGGGGGATTTGGGCCTGCCTTAATTCTCATCTGCTCTTCCATACCATACCATCAACACAATCTGCATTCTCCACAGTGGAAATGCAAGTTATGCTAGAGTGACGGCAGAAGCTTAAGAGCTAAGACCTAAAACCTGCATCTGTGGCAAGTGCCCCAGCTCTTTTGTGCATAAAGGACTGTCTACAGTTGGAGTAGCCCTGCAGTGGCTTCACTCATCATGAAGAGTTTGGCACCTATGAGGTACTGTGCTTGCTAGAACCAACTGGGTTAAGTTCTTGCTGCTTAAGAAAATCTGTTCCCTTCCCATCACTTACTTTCTCATGTGGAGGGAAAGCTCAGTCTTCACATTTACGTTGGTGCTGTCCTTAACTAGTCTGTCATGCTAGGACAAGTGGAGGGAGGAAGATTTTCACATACTCCCTCCCTGTTTTTCTTAACAGTCTATTATGAAGACATAATGGCTCTGAAATACCTGGATTCATTCCTTTTAATATAAGCTGTGAAACAGAAGTCTGAATTACAAGTGAGGAGGGACTCTTACAGATGTTCATTGCTGTGCAGAGAGTCTTGAGAATCATGACTTAATTCACCACACTTGCATATTTTTTGCATTGTGGTTTTGCTTACTTTCCCACCAGTACCACCACCACCACAGATTAATGCTCTATGGTGGTCTTTGGCTTATGAAAAGGTGCATATTTGTCCATAGTGAAGGTATCAGGTTAAAAAACCCATACTATTCTGCATTCTTTTGTTGGAATGGTAGTAGTTCATCAAGAGAAAACTGAACATATACATCTGAAACTATATGAAACCATCTGGTTTACATAGTTTTCTTCAGTAAAAAAGAAATCCAGCTGTGTTTAAAACCCATGGAGGTCAAATATACTTCCTTCAGAAAATAGAAATCCAGCCATCATAAAGCAGATAACAAATTAAAAAAGAAAAATTGTACGAGATTTTAACAGCTGAACACTTGAAAACAAATTTCTTGCAATTGTATGAGATGCGGAACACCTATATCTGATACAGGTAAGAAAGGTACATGAAACACTTGCAGTGTAACTAACTAGTTTTGCAGCTGCCTTCCCTGTTGTTTCGTCATTATTAATGAGAGTCTTCAATGGTGTTTGTCACTGGCAAATCTTCAGTAGTAAACAGGCTGGTTTAAAAGTACAGAGGAAACATGTTTCTAACCAGGACAGAATACTACTTTATAGCCAGGGTAATAACAGTAATCCATTCAGACTACAAATTGTCTGTACCACAAACTTTCAGTTGCTTTTACATTGCCATACAAGCCTCTTCAACAGACACCTTTTTTAATAAGATACGCATTCATTTTGTTAATAAAAATAAGAAATTGCCAAATTATATCAGGGATGCTGGGAGAAATTAACTGCAGCAACAAGTAACCTAGATCAGTGTGTATATATATTAATTTTTAAGGACAAAGCAACTTTTTCCAGTCTCAGTGAAATATATGATCAACCTCTAAAACAGGGTCTGTGTCGTGGTTTAACCTGGCTGGCAACTCAGCACCACGCAGCCGCTCGCTCACTCCCCCCTCTCTCAGAGGGA
>NW_009260128.1:5371509-5398876 GCF_000687185.1 Egretta garzetta
GAATAGCTCTTTGGTCAGTTTGGGTTAGCTGTGCTAGCTGTGCTCCCTCCCAGCTTGTTATGCACCTGGCCGAGCAGGAGAAGCTCAAAAAGTCCTTGAGTAGTCTGAGCACTACTTGGCAACAGCTGAAAACATCAGTGTGTTATCAACATTATTCTGGTACTAAATCCAAAACACAGCACTATGCTAGCTACTATGAAGAAAATTAACTCTATCCCAGCCGAAACCAGGACAGTCTGGAAACTGGATATCTGCAGGTGGCTGCTGTAGCAATCAAGTTGGAGTTTCCTACCCCAAGCTATCTGCCTTAAAGTCTCATTTACAGACTCTGTCTAGTCTAAAAATTATTTTATTCTTTTCTGCAAAATGGCACACCTCTATCAGAAAGGGTGGTGTACCCTGCCCTCCCCATATACAGCAGCTCCAAGGCAGAGAAGAGAACTAAACATCAAGGAGAGATCTGAATGGAGCTGGTGAATGAACAGAAGAACAAAAAATCCTGTTCTTTTAGGAGAAAGTGTTTGCTGTGGTTTAACCTGGCAGGCAGCTAAATACCACACAGCTGTTTGTTCACTCCCCCCCCTCCCCAGTTGAATGGGAAAGAGAATCGGGAAAAAAAGATAAAATTCATGGCTTGAGATAAAGACAGTTTAATAGGACATAAAAGGAAGGAATAATAATAATAAAATAACAATAACAATAACAACAATAATAATAATAATAGAATATACAAAATTGGTGAGGCACAATGCAATTAATCACCACCCACTGACTGATGCCCTGCCAGTCCCCAAGCAGTGATCACTGCCCCCCCGGCCAACTCCCCTCATTTATATACTGAGCATGATGTCATATGGTATGGAATAGACTTTTGGCCAGTTTGAGCCAGCTGTCCCAGCTGCAACTCCTCCCTGCTTCTTGCTGGCAGGGCATGGGGAGCTGAAAAAGTCCTTGACTAGTCTAGGCACTACTTAGCAACAACTAAATCATCAGTGTGTTATTGACATTCTTCTAGTACTAAATCCAAAACAGCACTATGCCAGCTACTAGGAAGAAAATTAACTCTGTCCCAGCCAAAACCAGCACAGTGGTGATTACTGCAGCATTTTACATAGGTGTTACACTGATTGGCATGATTTGAGACTGTCTACGAGAGCATGGCTGTACAAGAAAGCAGAGAAATAGAAAAGGCTACTCTGCAGTTTTGAGAAAAATGTGACACTGTCAGCACCGTCAAATCTCCAAATACAGAATGGAGAATGTCAGGGGACATCTTATATGGAGAATATATGGTGCCTGTGAGCTTCCTGAATTAGGATTCAACAGAAGAGGAATTTCAAAGATGAAGATCTTAAGTTTAGGTGATGGATTAATCACTTTTCTGGGTAGGGTTTAAAGAATACAGTTCATTGGAGATGACAAACAAACAATTTTAGTGCACTAGTTAATGAGACTGCAGTATATTTCCTGAAGGTATTTTGGCTTTTTTGAACTCAGTCCTGTAGCCTTCCACAGTATTTAAGAAGTAAAGGTTCATTACCTGAAAAAAAAGACTTTCTAATTTTTAAAAATTCCTGCGTATTTGTTCCTGCCCAGGAACAAAAAACTCAAGGATTCTTTAACATTGAAACAAATATTCTTTTTAACTGTGTTCAAAATTACCATTAAACTAAATTTTAAACATTTTTTTCTGTCAGATTTAGAATAGATTAAAATCAGCAACAAAGATGCTATTTTAGATTAGTCAGCAACTGAAATAGATTGTGAGGTCAATTAGAGGTGTTTGACAGTAAATATTGACTTAATCATCTTTTGAATGTCTCAAAGTCTCAAACAGAGAAGACAACGGGACTGTTGATGGGTTATGACTGAAGTTTCAGTTCAACTGCAGATTTTTTTTTCTTTCTTTTTTAATGCTGTATTGAGCACTTTATGTGGCTTAAGTCATAACTATTAATGTGATTTTCTGTATGTTGAGAATTTCTGCTGAAGAAATTTGTAATGATGATTTTTATACCAGTGCAATAGTCTTTATAACAATAATACAGGTTACATATTTGTGAGCCCAACTGCTAAAAAATCTTTTATTTGAAAGTAAGTGGGACTTAAGCTTGCCTGAAAATTCTTTGTAGAGATTTATGCTACAGTATTTTGCTTTTCAGAAGTATCTAAACCCATCTTTAACTGAAAACTACATAAGAGCATTTAGGCATGAGAATCTTGATATGGTCCAGGAAGGGAGCATCAAAGAACTTAGAAAATTGTTCATATACCCACTTCAATTGTTTCCTTTATTGAATAACTCAGTTTTTCAGAAGTGAATAAAAATAAATAATAATAAAAAAAAAAGACTAATTGTCTTTTTCTTGCTCTTAGACTGGAGTGAAATAAATGAATCAAGTATTGCAGAAATTTATCTGAAATTAAGTTCAGTAATAAGCAAATCCGTTTGGCAGATTCAACAATTGGAAGACCAGAACTTACTTTCAAGTTCTAAACACCATTTTTCTCTATTGCTTCATAAGTGTTAAATTGTTACTTCAGTGCTCCAGCTATGCATATGTCAAGGCCAGATGTGAACTGGTAGCAAGTGCCAATATAAAGTGTCATGTCTGGAAGTGAATTGGTTGCAACTGCTAATAATCATAGAAAATTGACTCCTCAGATGTATGATTAAATCCATCACTGTCATTAAAAACATTCAAAGGAGTATATTTGTTCCATAGATAATTGCTGTTTCTAAGAAATTATTATTTTAAGGTACAATATTTAATTTTATTTAACCGTATATTTTCCTGGAAGAAGTGAAAAATTGTTGGGTTTTCCCCACAGTATTTAATTGTGAGAGTGTTTGGAGAACTTTTTTAAGCATTAAGATGAATAGATGTATTTGGTAGATACATTGATTCTAAATATCTCTAAACCCAGCATGCCTGTTGCAATAATTAAATTAAGATCTTTATATTCCTTATTGAACAGTTCAGAAAAGATGAAGGCGGAAAACATATTACAGAATCCTCCAGTCTTTGGGTATTTCTCCAAGTTGTCATGATCAACCAAAGATTATCAACAGTGGCCTCACAATGACATCAGCCAGCTCCCTCAGCACTTCTGGGTACATCCCACTGGGGCCCATGGATTTATGGGTGCCCAGTTTGCTTAAATGATCTCTAACTCAACCCTCCTTGACCAGGGAAAAGTTTTCCTTTCTCCAGACTTTCTTTCCTACCTCCAGTTTCTGGAATTTCCAAGGGCTGGCCTTAGCAGTAAAGGCTGAAGCAAAGAAGGTGTTCAGTGACTCTGCCTTTTCTGTATCCTCTGTTACCAGGGCACGCACCTCATTCAGCTGTGGGCCCACATTTTCCCTAGTCTTCCTTTTGCTATTTGTGTACTTGAAGAAGCCTTGCTTGTTGTCCTTGGCATCCCTTGCCAGATTTAATTCCAAGTGGACCTTAGCCTTCCTCACTGCATCCCTGCATACTCTGACAACATTCCCATATTCTTCTCAAGGGCCTTTCCCTTTTTCTACATTCCATAAACTTCCTTCTTTCATTTCATTTTTGCCAGGAGTTCCTTGCTCATCCATGCAGGTCTCCTGCCCCCTTTCTTGATTTCTTTCTCATTGGGATGCATCGATCTTGAGCTTGGAGGAGGTGATGCTTGAATATTAACCAGCTGTCTTGGACCCCCCTACCTTCTAGAGGTACCTTGGATATTCCTCCAAGTAGGTCCTTGAAGAGGCCTAAGTTAGGTCTCTTGAAGTCCAGGGTTGTAATCCTACTTACCTCCCTGCTTCCTTCACACGGGATCCTGAATTCCACCATCTCATGGTCACTGCAGCCAAGACTGCCCCCATCCTTCACATCCCCAACCAGTCCTTCTTTGTTTGTTAGTACAAGGTCCAGCAGCGCACCTCTCCTAGTTAGCAACTCCAACACCTGTGTTAAAAAGTTATCATCAGTGCTCTGCAGGAACCTCATGGACTGTGTGTGCCTAGCTGTGCTGTCCTTCCAGCAGATATCAGGGTGGTTGAAGTCCCCCATGAGAACCAGGGCCTGTGATCATGAGGCTACTTTCAGCTATCTGTAGAAGGCCTCATCAACTTCCTCTTCCTGATCAGGTGACCTGTAGCAAACACCCACAACTGTGTCACCCATTTATCCTGCCCCTTAGTTCTTGCCTATAAGCTCTGAAATCATTCTTCATACACCCCTAGGCAGAGCTTGATACATTCCAATTGCTCTCTTACATAAAGAGAAACTCCATGACCTCACCTTGCTGGCCTGTCTTTCCTAAAAAGTATGTAGCCGTCCATGACAACATTCCAGTCATGCGAGCTGTCCCACTATGTCTCCGTAACTGCAATGATGCGACCACACACAGATTTCTAACTCTTCCTGTTTATTCCCAATGCTGCGTGCATTGGTGTACAGGCATTTCAGAGAGGTAAACAAGCATACATGTTTCCCAGGAGGGGTGCGATAGGATCCACCATAGCCATATACATCCTTGAGGTGATTGGCCTTGTGATTGCCATTTTGGGAGGCAGCTAAGGAACATTTGTTGCTGCTCTGGTTGGCTTGGCTTATTTCCCAGTTGGTTGTGATGGTGTGAAATTGCCATTTTGGATGCTGCCCCCCAAGTCCTTCAGTTTAAAGCCCACCTTACCAAGTTGGCCAGTCTGCTGCCAAAGATTCCCTTGCCTCTTCTAGACAGCTAGATTCCATCCCTCCTTAACAGGTTATAGTCATCAAAGAATGTCCTGTTGCCAAAATACTCACGATGGCACCAGCCACGAATGACTTCATGTGCACTATATGTCTATTTCCTGGCTTCCACCTTTCCTCCAGCTGGTATAATAGAGGAACAGATAACTTGACCACCAGTATTTTTCACTTGTACTTCCAGGGCTTTATAATCTTCCTTGATTCTGCCCAGGTTCTGGCTTGTGTTTTCATTCGTGCCCACATAAAAGGGTAGCAGTGGATAGTAGTCTGTACTCCTGACAAGTTGTGGCACCCTCTCAGCAATATCTTGGATCTTGGCTCCTGTAAGGCAGAATACCTCATATGACTCCCTGTCAGGTTGGAAGATGGGTGCCTCAGTGCCCCTTAACAGAGTCACCCACTATGAGCACTTGTAATTTCTTTTTACAGTATCCACTGTGTGCTACTGGTACAGTTTCTCCTTGCAGACCTTTCTCGTGGGTGTCTATGGCTGTTAAAGCTTCATGTCTGGTTTTGGTTGTGATGCTGGAGGGGGGAGACTGAAGCAGGGTCCTGCTTTTGTGGGTCACTAGGGTCCAAAGTGCTTCATTCTCAGTGCTGTCCGCTACAGGAGCATGGTTCTGAAAACACATATCTATCTGTCTCAGCCTTTTGACTGTTTTCTGCAATTTAGTCACCTGGCGCAACAGATCATCAACCGGTGCACACCTTATGCAGGCACTTACCTTTTCTCCGGGAGAAGGGTCTGGGCACTCGTTGCAATGTATCACCTGTAATGAAGTCTCCTTCCTTACAAGTTCCTTCTGGGTGGAAGCATCAGACATCTCAGGGGCTTTCTCTGCAGAAACGCTTGTTTGAACTTTAAGGCAAGTGCCCACCATTATGGTAGAGACCTAGAGCACTGCTCTGAGCTTTGAACCTACAAGCAGGTTGCAGCGCCCTTCCTGCATGCCCTTCCACACCACACCCTGGCTGGTGCACCATGCTGTGTTTGCCCTCCTTGTTCACAGCACTCCTGGTTGCTAGCAATCGCCAGGAACATTTAAATTTCCCACGGTTGACTCCTGGCAACACCCAAGCTGCACCAGCCTCGCTTGTGAGAGCTGCTGGCTACTAGCAGGCCTATCTGCTCTTACTCAGGTTTCCCTGGCCCTGGGAATGCCCCCATCCACCTCAAACTAGTACCCAGCCATAGAATTTACCATTGGTGCTGCTGCTTACCTTGCCAACTGAGGTACTTATCTTGCTGATATTCAAGAGGCCTCTAATGTAGATCAGAGTAAAAAATGTAATTACCTACTGAGTTAATTAAAATTTTTCACCTGCAAATGCCAGGGGTATTTTTATAGGAAAAAAAAAAAAAGCCAAGACTTTGGCTGTACAAATTTTTAATGTCAGGAAATTTCAAACCTGGATGACTTGTACAGACTTAAGATTATATCCCCTATGCTATTATTGATCATATAGCTATGGCCCAGCAACAGTTCACTGACCTGAAGGAAGCTAAATTAATATACTACATATGCTAGTCCCTCCATCTGTAATGAACTGAAATGAAGAGGGTGGCATGTCTAGAGGGTGATTCAGATCTCAGAACTTTTTAAGTCTCCATGGATGTAAAGTAATCCTTAACATGGTAAATCTAACCTGTGAATATGTTTCAATATAGCACTGAGGAACTACTGTAAATCACAGTCGATTTTGCCATAGGAGAGGAAATTTACTGTGCCATGTAAATTGGAGTTCTGTACTGGAGGTTTATAGTATACTTTGATTGTTTTGATTCTATTTTTCCCATTGAAGAGAAAAGTTAAAATACCCTAAAAATAATAATGGTAATTACTTAATTATTTAAAATTAATATTTAATGTCACTATATAACAAAGTATAAATTGATATCTCTATGGTGAGATATTCACACACTGGATGAAATTCAGCATTTCGAAAGTAAAAAATTAAAAATAAGAATTAAATTATAATTAATGAAATCAGTACATTTTTCCTTAAAAATAGTTCTTCTTCTTTTCCACTTTTAAATTTGGAAACTTTTTAAAAACATCAAACTCATTTTCAACAAATCAATATTTACAGTGGAAAATATGTTAATTATACAATTTCTAATTATCCCTGTTTGTTTTCACCTCATTAGCTGCCAGTAGACTACTTTTCTGCTTGAGGGGAAAGAGAACCTTGACCAAATGACATGAAGGCTGGAACAATTCCATAATTGAGTGTTTGTGCTGACATATAAATCTATTTGTTCTGGCTTGATTTGCTTACTTTCCTTTAAAGTATGTCAGACAAACAAAAATATCTTCCTTTTTAACTAATGGCTGTCAAAAATGAGCTTTATTTAAATTCTAAAATAAATCCGTGGCATTAGTTTCAGGCTGCAGAAATATATTTCACTTACTGAGTCAAATGTAAAATTAATGTAATTCCAGTCCTGTGGAATTTACTATATGCAGTCTGAGCTCCTAGATCCATCCTGGAAACAGAATATTGTTGTATGGTTTACTAGGAAGACATTAATAATCATTCCAATTAATACATAGAGATATTTCAGACTTCTTTCTACATTTTACTTGTCATCTGACCAAAAAAAATAATGGTTGCTTAGACTTTGGAGGCAAATTCTAATCTTAAACATGTTGCTGATTTAGAAAATCCTTTTACAATGAACAGATGGATTTGGGATAAAATGAGACCTCCTCAAAGGCATGCTGACTTATATCTGGCAAAAGATATTGAAAGAGACAGGTTCTTGAGTTATATAAAGTTAGGAAACAGCTGCTGTGCTGTAAGAGTAGATTGAATAGCAAAGCTGCACTAAATACAGTAATAAATAATATGAATAGAGACATTAACAAAGAAAACTATTCAATGTGGCTAATAGGAGGAACGTTCTGGAAAATATAGCTGGTGTAGCTAAAATGCATAGCTTTGAATCCATAGAAAATACAGGGACTAAATTATTTATTCCCTAATTCTGCATGAACTGGCATGTAAAAAACTAGCTTCCATGTTTTATAAATTGTCAAATCAGGACTCATAACATCGGATTGGAAAATAATATATACCTGGAAAATAAGGCAGATACAGACTTATTAGTCTGACCTAACTGGTATAAAGGCACTTAGAGGAAAAAAAAAAAAAAAGTGACCATGAGAATAATTAAAATTACAAAGTTAATGGAACCTGAAATAAAATACATTATGGTTTACTGCAAAATAATTTTACCAGACTAATCTGCTATATTCCTTTGACAAGATGTTGATTGTTTTTAAATAGACAAGATGGCCTCTTTTCAGGTGTGGATTGAAGTAGTGCCTTTGATGCAGTGTCATCTAAGAAGTTATCTGTAGACCTGGAAAAGAAGAAGATACAGGTGCATAGGAATTTGTTAAATGAGAGTTCCCCTAGCAACATGAAAATACTGAATGGGAAACTAATACAGTAAATCTGAAAGTATTTGCCTTGGACTTATTATATATACTATTTTGAGACCAATGAGACCCTAGAAAGTAAAAGTGTAATGATTAATAGTGCTAATATAAAACTGGAGTGTACTTGCAATACGGCATAAAAGAATGCTATTTGATGACAGATTTAACTTTAGTATTAAAGAAAAGAGGGAAAGATATAAAATCCTAAGGAAATACTAAAAGAGAGGAAAGATACGCATAAACTAGCTGATTACAACACGGCTGATCTATTAAAGCAATGTAATAATAAAAAGAGCTAATATGATCACAGGTTGAACCAAGAAAAAGGTATTTCCATAGAGACAGGGAAATACTCATGATCTATTTCGATCGCAGACAGAATTTAATTTGCAAGATTATGTATGCTGTCACCTGTTCCTTTCAGAGAAGGTAGACTAAAATAAGGTCAGAAAGTGCTAGTAGGGTGCTCAGAGTAAGGAAGAATCCATCATAAAAGGGCAACAGACTAGAAAAGTTTGGCTTGATCTGTATGTCAGAAAAAAGGTAGAAAATAGCTATGATTGCTCCTTATAAATGCATACGAAAGCTAAATTGTAGGAAGGGAGAAGAGATATTTAAGCTAATGGACAATGTTGGCACAAGAGTAAACGTGTGAACCACCTTGCAGTTATTAAAGATGGGGATTAAGACAATAATGAGTATCAGAGCAGAAGGACAGATTCATATGAAAAGGAGCTTCAGAAAGAGAATATTTAAAGGCATCATGTATTAGATACGTCTTCTTTTTTGTAGATATAATTATTGACTGAAAAAAATGAAAATTAAGCAGTTGTGGATGTCCTCTCCCTGGAATTGTTCAAGGCTAGGTTGGATAAGGTTTTGAGCAACCTGATCCAGTGGAAGCTATCCCTGCCCATCGCAGGGGAGCTGGAACTAGATGATCTTTAAGGTCCCTTCCAACCCAAAATATTCAATGATTCTATGATTTTATGATTCTATGATAGAGGAAACAGTGCCATGAACACATCACCAGAAAATAGGAGGTTGTGGTTTGTACTACCTTTGATCTGCATAGGAACCAATTTTTTTTTCAGTTTCTATCTTTGTTGTGTTTTTATTTGTTTTAAATGAAAACTTCATCTTTAAGTTGACAGGTTTTTTTCAGACCAATTTCTACAGCTTTGAAGTAATTCTTTGAAACTATATTTTTTCAAACAAGTCTAGAAAATAGTGCTATCCAAGCTTTTAAAATAATCCTCTTACTATCAGTGCTTGAAATTCTGCTTCTTTTTTCTTCTTTGTATATGTTTAATGATAACTGCAAGAAAACACTCATCTAAAACTCCAAGTATAAAATTTGTAATCCTTTTTGATCACTAAACTGTATATCATTGTATTTCTATAAGCTGTCACTTCATGCATATAAACTACAAGACTTCTCTTTCTTACTAATGCTTAGTTTCTCTACTACAGGCTTTTGTCCAAGTTCTGTTCTGTTGAACCTTGCTCTGCATACCGTTATGACCCATTATGTCATCTTCTTTCAGTGATTGATGTCTGTTGCATGCTGTGCTGTTATACAGCTGAATACAAAAACAACCATACATTTTAATCCTGAGTGATTTTTTTTTAAATTTTATTTACATAACCTTAAATAAAATGAGTATTAAAAGGACAGATGCTTCTACTGATATGAATGGACTTCAGCAGAGCTATGTCAGTTTACATGGTTTAAAACCTGGCCCAATGGGAATATCTTATTATTTGTCCTATCATGTTGCTCTTTCAGGCTATGGTGCAATAAAATGAATCTACTGTACGGTAAGCTGTCTCTCAAAAACTTAGAAATTAAAAGCAAAAAGATGAAAGAGAGATATCTTTCATGGTCACATGCATCACACCTATGTGTTGGTTTGAAAAATGAGGGAGATGATAAAACTTCAGTCACAGAATCACAGAATGACAAAATCACAGAATGGTTGAGGTTGGAAGGGGCCTCTGGAAGTCACCTGGTCCAACCCCACTGCTCAAGTAGGGACCTAGACCTGGTTGCCCAGGACAATGTCCAGGTAACTTTTGAATATCTCCAAGGATGGAGACTGCACAATTTCCCTGAGAAACTTGTGCCAGTGTTCAGTCAGCCTCACAGTAAAAAAGTGATTCCAGATGTTAAGAAGGAACCTCCTGTGTTTCAGTATCTGCCCATTGCCTGTTGTCCTCTCACTGGGCAACACTGAAAAGAGCCTGGCTCCATTGTCCTCTCCCACGAGTCTTGCCTTCTCCAAGCTGAAAAGTTCCCACCCTCTCAGCCTTTCCTCATATGAGAGAGATACTACAGTCCCTTCATCAAATTAGTGGCACTTTGTTGGATTCTCTCTATTATGTCCCTGTCTCTCTTGTACTGGGGAGCCCAGAACTAGACCCATCACTCCAGGTGTGGCCTCACCAGTGCTGAGCATAGGAGAGGGATCACTTCTTGATCTGCTGGCAGTGCTTTGTCTAATGCAGCCCAGGATATAATTAGCCTTTTTTGCCTCAAGGGCACATTGCTGGCTCATGTACAGTTTTGTATCCACCCGGACCACCAAGTCCTTTCCTGCAAAGCTGTTTTCCAGCTTGGTGAGCCCCAGTATGTACTGGTGCCTGGGGCTGTTACTCCTCAGGTGCATGACTTTGCACTTCACTATGTTGAACTTCATGAAGTTCCTGTCAGACCATTTATCCAGCCTCTCTTGAGGTCCCTCTCAAGGGCAGCACAATCCTCTGCCATACCAGCCACTCCTTCCAGTTCTGTGTGATCTGCAAACTTACTGAGGGTGTGCTATGTCTCATCATTCCAATAATTAATGAAGATGTTGAACAGGACTGGATCCAGTACTGACCTCTGGTATGCACTGCTAGCTACTGACCCCCAGCTAGACTTCATATCACTGATCACCCTCAGCCCAGTCATTCAGACAGTTTTCAATCCACCTCATTGTCTTCTCATTCAGTCCATATTTCATCAGGTTCTCTATGAGGATCTTATGGAAACTTAGTGGAAACTTCAGTCAAGTGGAAGTTTGTTGGCTGAGCTTGATTAAACAAGGTTATGATTTATTACATTTGCAGATTGTTGTGTGGATGAATCTGACTTATAAAATTTTAATTTATCTATATTTGAAGTATGTCTTTTAATTAAATAATGTTTTTACAAGATTTCAGCTAGCTTGAACTATCATCACATAAAACATGGAAATATATTCACCTGGGACCACACAGCACATGTTGAACCTTGCCTTACTCACATAGGTGCAGTTAAAGAAGTTGGGAATTAATCCCCTAGGCATGTTAATGTGCTTTTTTGACAACTGTTATTGACTCTAACAAGGTATTTAAATTGCAGATATTCTGCTGACTGAATATTCAAAAGGTACTTGACAGCCAATCACCAGTGTCCCTGTTGCAAGCGTATCCTGCAATTTAGCTTCAGGATAGTTTATTCAATCTTTTGAGCCTTAGTGTCAGAGATATTTTAACTCTTTACAGTAAAATTTTGTTTTGATAATCCTGAATTCTGCATTTGTATCAGGGAAATAAGTGTCACTAGTTATCCTTTTTTACAGATTTGTGTTGAAAACCATGGGTCTCAGCATAGATCCCTTTGGGACTCTGTTGGTAACATGTGTTGACCATTTATACGGTATACATAAATACATATGTTCCTTATTTCTTAATTAGTTTGCAGTCCACAAAAGAACATTCCTATGACAGCTAAGGTTATATTAAGAATCATTGGTTGGGAAGTTTATTAAAAGTTATTTAAAAAATACAAATACACTTGCATCTGCCTTTAGCCACTTAGTGAATGTTTATGTCAAAGATGGTTACTATGTTGGGGGGTAATTGCTATTCTTTACAAAACAAATATAGACACTTCCCCGTTACATAATATGTCTGTGTGCCTATTTTTTTATTATTCTTGTTTGTTTCCTTTTTAAATGTATTTCCAGCTAATTGGCTTGATCCTGAAATCTGACCCCCAAGTTTGTAGCTGCTTGAATTCTTCCTGAATCTCTTTTTTGATAACTGTTCACATACATACCATCTTCCATTTTTCCAGTAGCAATTAATTTTAGTGATATCTGGGTAACAATCCGTACTTGAGTTTGTAGTTCAGAAAATTTGAAATTTAAATTTCTTTGGAACATGTTGCTAAATAGTGGCTGGTTATTTCAATTTTTGTTTATTTTGACTTTGGAAGAGACTGGGGGGAGGGGCTCAGCTGGTTGCCTCTGTGTACTGATACCTACTTAAACAGTCTCTGATATTTAAGAAATATTCACATCTTGCAAATCTTGCTAGACAGGTATTCTGTTTTTTCTTCTCACAGGAATTGATCCTGTCAGGTCTGTGCTAGGTTTGCTAGGTCACCTCTTTCAGGACCTTATGCAGATAAATCACATAAGTGAGAACAAATGCCTGGCAGTTATGTGTGTGTATAATTAGAGAAGAGATAGATAATGAGTTTGCAGTCTGAGATCTCCCTTGGTAATTTGTTCATCCTAGCTGAAGAGAACAAGAGAAGATTGAGGAAGGCAAGAGGAAGGGCGGGGACTCTTTGGGGGCATCAGCAGTGATTTACTGATTATGTAGTGATAGCTTTCCACTACAGCACCGAACCTATAAACACGGTGTGAGAGAAATACACGGGCTTAATATTCACTCTGTTATTGAAATTATTATAGTTAGGAACTATCACTGGAGTCCACCTCTATAGATGATTTTTAACTGCTTGTTGGGGGGAAATCACTTTGAAGAATAACCTTTCTATTTATTTAGAATCTAGTGATATGTTTATACCTAAGTAATTATAATCCAAGCTTGGCAAGCGGAGGAAAAAACCCCAAATATTCACAGTAGTAAAGGACTATTTTTAAGTGATGTATTTGTAAGCAATATGTTTTCAATGACATAAAGGTGATGCAGATGTACTGCCTTTATTTTTTTCTTAAAACAGAAACATCCCTTAATTAACTTCTTTTGGCCTGTCCTCCTTTATGAACCCTAAGGAGAGGTCTCTTACTTGGGTTTCCCTAATATTTAGGGCATTTTTCTTGTGTTCCAGCCACAGACTGACTTTCTGCTTAAAATTTCCTTTAATCTGTGTCTGGACATGGAAAATTAGAATGCAAAATATGAAATATGATTTATAAAATGTTATTAGTAACTACAAATATATTTGTCATTGGCAGAAACTTTTTTCCTTTTTTTTTTATTGTGGAAATACTATCAATTATTATTATACCATGCAAGCTATATGACTATAGTGTGTAGTCTCACAGATCCTGCTTAAGCTAATTTAACCAATGATATTAAACCAATGGGTGATGCAAACAGTACATATTTCCTAACATAAAAGTCTTTTTCAAGATTGATTCTCTTGCATTTACTGAGTGCAAAATCACTCATACTATTCCTGCTACAGATATTTTTAAGAGAATAAAGAAGAGCTGGCATGTCTTGCAGCTCACTGTATAGAAAACCAGCAAATTTCATAAATAAATTTCATATGTACAGAGTAGTTTGATAGAAGGATCAATAAAAGCAAATACATAGAAAACAGACATCAAATTTTCGATTGCTTGTCTTTCACATTGTTACTTGTGACAGAATTAACACTTAAAGATCGTAGAATCAAATACAAATTAAGTTAAAATCTATCATAGCAAAGTTCAGGATATTAGGCTGTTGACCTATAGAACACAGTCCTTGGTTTCAGATGAGTATAACGCTTACATAAGGCTGAGCACTACGGAGGTCACAAGTTGTGTATAAACTGCTAGAGCTGCTCATGTACATAACTTCCTTTAAACAGAGTTAGACAGAGTTTGTTGACAGTAATGTTTATTTTTTTTAATGATTAAAAAAAAAATGGAATCCCAAAATCTAAAGTGAATGATCATTAAGTTGTGCCAGGCAGTGTTAGTGATGTGATTAGATGTCACTTGTTCATTACATCACGTCAACAGTTCCTAGCTTTCTCTGAAGTTGAAGCAAAAGAAACATGAAAAGTTAGGCTCAAATGAAAGGTTGTTATTTACTGACCCAAACCTCTTTAGTCTTCTAGTCATTTGATTGTAACTCAACTTTGCCTATCAGCCTCTTGAAAATCTATATTGGAGATATTTTCAGGCTGGATCCCTGAAACATCCTGGAAAAGGAACTGGAAAGCAAGTGGTAGTATGAAAGAGGTGAATGTTTTCACTACTTTTGTAGAGTAACTACTGCTCAAAGTTACCAGAAATTCCCATTCCTCTTCAGCTCCTGAGCTGAACTACAAAGAGATGAAACGGTTGCTGGCAACTGGGCTGAGCCAGTTGCACTCTAGCATTCTAGTGATAGGTGACCCTGCAGCAAAATTCCTGGCAAAACAAAACATGCATTTTATCGGTCTTCCAGCCTGTCAATTTTTAGGAGGAAGAAAGCTGTCAAAATATTGTTATTTGTATAGTATTAGTTTGAGAGGTATGTTTGATTGTCATTCCAATAAATTGGTACTCTCCTGAATGATTACTTTCTCAGGGAAAAAATGAAAAAAAATTACTAGGCCATTTTGGCAGAGGAAGAACATTATTTTCTTATGGAAATGACTAACATACAGAACATCTCCAATCCACATTTTATACCAGGGGCATTAAAACATCACATCCTATTTTGGCACTTCAGGTAACCAACCCAGCATTTTGCTTTTTTTTTTTTTCTAGTTGGTTATCGTTGTCCCCCTCCTGAATTTTAGAAGGAGGCAGAGAGACCAAAAAAAGGCTTTTGTACATAAACTAAAATTTTTCTTTTCACTACCAACCTGGATAAAGCTTTCCTGCTCTTCAAGTTGTTGCAGGTAACAACTGGTAACAAAGTTCATCTAAATAAACAATGTCAACACTGCTATCCTCCATTTCTTTCCTGTGTTTTAAGTACATGGGCCAGATGTGCCCATCAAAAAGGCCCAGTGGGTCAGGAACAATATAGTTACAAGTACTTTACTGTACTAAAGCAAGTAAAAGCTATCCTTGGAGACCATATGTGCTATTATGTAAGCTCCATATTGATTACCAGATCAACTGACAAGGTGGATGACCAGTGAAGACACCTTTTTTGGGGATGCACCACAGCCTACAATATGATTGGTCTATAAGCAGTTGATAGGAGGAGGGGTATTTTTTCATCCTAAAAGAATATATAAAGATAAAATTCCTAATAAAATAATAAAAGTAAATGTGGAAACACTGAAAAATATATGCCTTAACATATGTTTTAAGTAGTAGGTGGGGTCAAATAATACATCAAGAAGTTTCCCCCCACTCTCTGACTTAATCCTCTCCATTATTACTGTAGGGTTATATATGGATTATGTAGAAGGCAAGAAAAAATATACTTGCTCCTAGAAATCCTGAAGGCAGTACATTTTAAATGAGATCAAATGTCTTAGGAAATCTTGAAACGTTTTTTTTTTTCGCTGCTCTTTTTTCAAGGACTGATAATGAAAGCAATGTTTTTCAGTTGTATGGAGGGGAATGGCATGGAAGGCTACTTCTAGGGAACAGCAAGTCATAAGAAAGGATGGAGCTGGTTAGCCTATGTCTAGACCTTCTCAATCCACAAGTTAAAGGGCTATGCTATTGACTGATCTATAATCAATGTGAGAGGACAGGGAAATTGAGATATTCCATTTATCCTCAGGGAACCAGGGTCTGTTGCTGAAGTTAATGCTGATATATGCTGTGGTATGAATTTTTTCCTGAAGAAAATTGGAACCAAGAGAGAATCAGGCTTTTCTGCACTCTTATCTATCCTTTTATCTCATTAAATGAAAAAGCAAAGCATTCCAAGAGTTATCATTTTTTTGGAAGTCAAGAACTGTGTTTAATTTAGGGCTCCGTTCAAGAGAAAATGTGTCTCAGTTGTCAGTCCTTGAAATGTCCTATTACATATGGCAACAAAGTTCTTGTGTACACTTGGGGAATTTCTACCCTTCCTGTTTCCCACTGCTTTTCTTTAAAATAATTGTTCCCACTGGGAGACAGACTGTTGAACCCATTCTTTTTGGGTTGCACTAACTTTATGGCCCATACATTTTGATGCATAGCTGGAGATATAACAGGTATGTAGATATAACAATGCAAAGAAATTGAGAACTTTAGGGGAAGGGATAGGATGAGTATATTTTCTTCAACCATTTGGGGATATCCAAGAGAATATTGATTTTACTAGGCTTCTGTGTTATGATACCTTTGTGACAAAAAGGTCAGACCTATGGCAGAGCGTAACATCATGAACTATTACAGCTTTGCTTAATAATTGCACAGTTGGTTTCTACTAAGTGTTGTATTTGCTGCATCGTTTAATTTACAAACATTAATTCAGTGAAGTCTCCCTCTCAGAATTTTTAATAAGAATTTCATTATGACATAACAAAACAATATAGCAGCCAAAGTCAAATTTTATGTCACTCAAAATGGTAATTTAAAGTTGAAATTCTGTACTTCAGTTTTTCATTCAACTGCTTAAACTATCTCTGTTAGTGAAAATATTCTTAAATCTGTGTTGCTTTGTGGGATCAAAGTTATATGAGTGCATTAAACCCATTTAGCATGATATTCTTTGCATTCACATTAAATAAAGTATAATCACCTTAAACTGGCAATAATGAAATCTCTTACCTACAGAAAACTATCAAGCAGCTGTCTTCTACATAGCAATGCTAAAACTTGTGTTTTGCTATCCTCCTCACATTCTGATACTGAGATATGATTAATATGGGCACAAGCGGATTTATCTGTGCTTTGCAGATGTATTAAATCTAGCTAAATGGTGTCTTTCTCTCTCTTCTAGTAGCCTGACAAATGAGAAAGTGGTGTATGTTTAATATGAGGCACCACAAGCATTGCCAGCCTGGAATGTGATCTCTCTTCATCTCCAGTTGCGTGAGTATATCTTTTCATTCTTTTCTATCAGCAACTATCAAAGATTCAGAGGACAAGTCATTGCTGAAGTGTCTTATTTGTGCTAATAACAATTAATGTTAAAAAGTGATATGGACTTAGATTTAATTAAATTGAAGCCATGTGGTTAGTTCTTCACCTCACAAACATTTAATTGGATAGAGGCTAGGGTCTTGCTAAGTTTTTAATTGTTGTTATAAGTATTTAGGAAAATTCATTTAATGTATATTGACTTTTTCAAGATATGGCAGGGGCTTTGTGAACCACTGCAAGATAGGAGCTGATTAAATTCTCATGGAAATAAAAATATGAAACAGAAACAGAAAGAAGAGTCAATAAAGTTCCTCTTATTTGGCACTTGCTTAAATGCGTTACATTTTTTCCATGTTTAAAAGTCTTCAGAAGATGAGTTGTTTTAATTGTCCTTTTGCTGATCTAAAATTGATGCATGCTTTTTCTTTTTTATATGGAAAAACATGTTCAGTGAACAAAGGAGGTGAGCAGAAAAGCTGGAAACCTGAAGAACAGCAGCAGGTTGTTTTGTTACAGGCTGAGCTTGTACAAAGCACGGATGAGCAGAAGGCAGGAGCCCATAGAGTCTTGACAAGAATTTAAAGAGAGGCAGGCTGAGAGGAAAAGGTCAATGGAAAAGAAAGCGGAGAGAGTATTTTATCAGCTGATTTAAGACCTAATCCTCTCTCACATATCAAGGCTAAGTAAATGTTCCTGTTATCTTAGTGTTTAGGAGTGACTGCCTCTTCTGTGCCTGTTACTTCTCCATACTGTGGCCTTGTGCTTTAAGTTAACCTTTCTTCTTAACTGCTCCTATAATAAGCTGTGAAACTTTCTGAGCCTTTTAATGTCCAAGTGGCAAGAAAATGTTTTTTCTGTGTATATACAATGAAATTCTGCTTTGTCACAATTGGGGCTGTTGAAAAGATGGCATTGCTATCTTTTCCAAATGATTAAGGTTAATCTACATACAATAAATATTCCTTCCTTAGAACAATTAAAGAAAGAAGACACACCTTAAGCCCAGAAACCAAAGAACTATGACAGATCAGTGAAACTCCTTCAGTAATTTAGTTTGAAATGTTTGTACTGGAGTCTTCAGAAAATCAAAAAAGCATACAGGGATTACTGTTATACTAAACAACATACTTTATTTTGAAACATGACGGACTAATAGTTGAGTAGAGTTTAAAAAAATCTCTTGCCTTAGTACACAAACTGCATTTTATAATTTGTTAAAAAAATAGAAAAAATAAAATCAAACTTAAATTCAATTATCTTTGTGTAGGTTTTTTATTTAGTACTTTGTGTTAAAATCACGCAAAGTTTGGTTAGTGAGATGGTGTCAAAATGGAACTTCACAACTGCACTGAAGTTTATCAGTTATGGCTTAGATTGTGCAAACCTTGATTTCAAAGTACTTCTGAGAGTAACAACACAGATCAGAGCTGGAAATTATTTGCCATTTTTTAGTGGCCAAGTGCAGTCTTAGGATTTTAGTAGCTCAGTTTGTGTACAATATAAACACATCTGCTAATGACTGCATCTTTATCTTCAGATTCCTTTCTTTAAAAAGTATTTCTATGAACACTTTTTTATTGGGAGTTGTAGTAAGACTGAAGAAAGATTATAAATTCTAATAATAGTTACATATTGAATGTACTAATAATGCAAACATATCTTGATTAAGTTCTGCTTCTTCAGCTCAGTTTAATTTAGATTCTATACAAAGATATTGAAGAAATACTAAAATATTTTTCTGATTGTCCCTTTGTAAAGAACATGTGGGAAGTTTCAAATGAGCTGAGTCATAATGAAGCTGCTCTTGAATTTGATGGGTTACAACATAATTTCTGTAATGTAAGAAATATTCTTCCTCCATTTCAGTCCTTTTTCTGTTTAGTTTATTTTGACTTTATTATTTTTTGTTTACAGATTCTTTTGTAATCATCTGAATTCATAAAATGTAATTTCTTGAAATGAAATATATAATTCTTTTCATTTCCCCTTGATATTTATCAACTATAGTTATGCAGTATAGTTATTTGCTTCATTTTCTGGATTAGGGGTAATAATTTGTGAAATACATTACTAGAGTTTATAGGTCTCAATTTGTTTTCAAGTAGGTAAGTAAAGACAGATCTTGTCAGCTTGAATTTCATATTTGCTGTCAAAAATAAAAGCACTTCATGGTAGCTCTTTATATAAAAACATTAATCCATAAATGTGTATTTCTTCTACTGTGTAACAGAAAAAGTACTGAAGTCTACTATAGTTGAAAACTATGGAAATTTGCTCTCTCTTTTCTTTCACTCTTGAAAGATAAGTGTTAGAAAAAGGGTGACAGCCGATAAATATTTTGTTTTCTCTATTCTCCTACTGTCATCTTTAAATAGAAGAAATGGACAGCCTAAGACAAAATTCTCTTATTATTAGCTGGCTCTGAACTACAGATTATCTTTAGTTTGTAGTGGGTTTGATGTGCACTCACACTGAGTATCTGACCAATTGTTATAAACTGCAGTCTTCAGTGAGGTTGAACAGAGAGCTTTTGGTTGGTTTTTTCTCCCTGACACCTGAAAAATACACTGCCATTGTTGGCATTAAACTAGAGTTACGAGGCACTGAAACTACCTTGTTACAATTTGTTAGTCTGCAAGCCATAGATTTTTAAACAATTACGTATCTAGCACTATCGGACTTGGAACATTTAATTTGCACTAATCTTAACAGCAGACTAGGATTTTTTTAGTATATCAGAATATATCAGAGTACCTGCATAACTATGTGAAAGAACTTGTGAGACAGTCTTTCTGATAATAATGTCTCAATCTCATGTGCGAAGCTAGGGGTAAAATAATATGCATAGTTAGGAGTGAAGGTAAGTGTACTTATTACACAAAAGTTGGGTTTGAAATACATAAGATAACATTTTACCCTTTACTTACAGATCAAGAGGTAATGATTGATTTATCTCCTCACCTTGAGTCAGACAAGGCTGTGAGTAATCTGAAGAAAACAAAGCCTATACAGCTGTACTCTCTGACAACAAAAAAAGGGACTGAATTCAGAATAACACTGGGATTCCTGTTTTGAGTTGTAGTCTTAAAATTTTCTCTACACGACATATTTTCTGTTCTGACTGCCATGAGCTTTTATTCTTTTGACAGGGCCAGCAATATTTAAAACTCTTGACTGTAATGCTGTATTGGGTTTATGTGGCAAGGTTTTGGTAGCTGGGGGTGCTGCAGGGGTGGCTTCTGTGAGATGACACCAGAAGCTGTCCCTATGTCTGACAGCGCAAGTTCCAGTCAGCTCCAAGAAGGAGCTGCCGCCGGCCAAAGCTGAAACCATCGGCAAGGTTGGTAACATCTTTGTGATAAGATATTTAAGAACGTGGAAAAAAAGATGCTGCACAGCATCTGTGAGAGAGAGTGAGAAAATGTGAGAGAAAAAGCCCTCAAGATATCAAGGCCAGAGAAGCAGCGGGGTAAGGTGTCCAGGCACAGGAGCAGAGATTCCCTTGCAGCATGTGGAGAAGACCACGGTGAGGCAGTGTCCCCATGCAGTGCATGCTAAAGCAGGCTCTTGTCAGGAACTGTGACCCGTGTAAAGGAGCCCATGCAGGAGCAGATTTTCTGGCAGAAGCCGTAACTCTGTGTGGGACCCACACTATAGCAGTCCATTCCTGAAGGACTGTACCTCATTGAAATGGACCCACTGCCTGAGCAGTTCATGAAGGACTGCAGCTCACTGAAGGACAGACAGCCTAAAAATAATTTTCTAGAAGGCACATTCTCCACAGATAAAGCACTATGGTCATTCAAATGCCAATTAAAAACTATCCTGAAGGTATATTCAATTTGATGAAAAGGGAATAGGACTTGGCAATTTCTTACAGTGATAATGTCTCACAGATTTCTATTTACTACACCTAGGGTGTTCTGTCTCTCTTAACTACTGAAATTCATCTTCTGCCAACTAGATGTTATGACAGTTTAGACATCTTTCAATAAAAATCACAGCTAACGCAAGCTGGAACCAACTTATAGTAGTATGAAAAATTATAAGTTGTCGCCTGACTTCTTTAATGCCTCTCTTGTGAAATAAGAGTTAGACTTTCTCTACTCTTTGTGCTTAGTCTATATGTGTGCCCTAATCTGCTGTTTGTTTGCTTAGTTGATCTCCAACCTGTTCTATGTTGCCATATGATTTTTTACTTCGACACATCATATTATCAGAAAAATTCAGAGTAGGAAGATTTCAGTCTTCCATTACCTTCCAAATCTCATTTCATCACAATGATGTATGTTCCCAGAACACTTCTACATGTCTTCTTTGAGTCTTTAGTCCTGCTTTCAGACATCCAGAAAGAGCTTGCAGCCTCATCAGTACTATGGAGCTGATTCTTAATTGTAGGGTACATATTCATGTGTGTTTCTGTTATACCTGACCTCTAGTAGCTTTGCTTAAATATTGGGGAAGAGGTTATGAAAAGTGGTACAATAAGTCACTACTTCACCCTCAGACCAGTTCTGTGAAATTTTCTGTTCCCCTTGGTTATGAAGCCAAGCAAATTAGTTCAGACCACAGCTGCTGTGTCTCTCCTCTTCCACTTCAAACCTTACATTGCAGATGGTTGTTTCTGATGTGAGACAGCAACAGAGTCTCTGTCCCAGGTAAGAGCAGTGGCTGTCTGAGTAGGCATATCTTCTCAACTATATTGTTAGACCCTGAAATAATAGAAGTCGGCAGTTTCACTTAAGAGAATAGAGTCATGTTGACTTACACTAACAACTTGGGGGTTATTTATTTACAGATCAATATGTGCAGTGCCCCCATGGATATGAGAGAATATAATACTTATATTTCTGTGTAGGAAGTAAATGTGTGGCTTTGTTACATTGGTGGTTCAATGGTTTGGACTGTCTTTCTTCTAAAACAGCTGTTAAACTAGTTGGACTTTTAAAAAAGAGAAGAATGGAGTTAAAGACTTCTAGCCTGTTTAGAATGGTACAACTTAAAGGTAGTAACAGTGTTATAGCTGCAATGTCATAAGGATGTAAGCAAGGTAAGGGTTGTAGGAAGAGGCGATATCTTTTATGATGCCAAGAGATATAGCTGTATGCCTGTGTTTTGTTTTGTCAAGTTCTTGGAAAAGGGCTTGTGCACCCCAAAAGTACCTCAGCGATCTTTTCCCTTCTACCCCTCATCAAATAACAGAAAAATTTGAATTGCTGCTTGTCATACAGGCATATACCAGGATAAAACTGTGTCTTGGCTTTGGCAGGGATAGAGTTAATTTTCTTCCTAGCAGCTAGCATAGTGCTGGGTTTTGGATTTAATACTAGAAGAATGTCGATAACACACTGATGGTTTAGTTGTTGCTGGGTAGTGCGTAGACTAGTCAAGGACTTTTTCAGCTTCCCCTGCTCTGCCAGATGCACAAGAAGCTGGGAGGGGGCACAGCCAGGACAGCTGACCCACACTGGCTGAAGGGCTATTCCGTGCCATATGACGTCATGCTTGGGGGGAGTTGGCTGGGGGGAGAGTGATTGCTGCTCAGGATGGGCTGGGCATCAGTCAGTGGGTGAACAATTTCATTGTGCATCACTTGTTTTGTATATTCTGTATATTCTATTATTGTTGTTATTATTATTATTATTATTATTATTATTATTATCCTCTGCTGTTTTATTAAGCTGTCTTTATCTCAACCCACGGGTTTCCCTTTTTTTCCGATTCTCTCCCCCATCCCACTGGGGTAGGAGAGGAGTGAGTGAACGGCTGTGTGGTGTTCAGCTGTCTGCTGAGCTAAACCACAACAAACTGATGTCTCCTGGTAATTATATAGGTAGAACCGAACAACTACATGTCAGAATGATTCCATGCCTACAATGAAGAAAAAGATCGAAACGTGCAGTTAACACTAGAATATTTTTGACAAACACATTTTCCTTATCTGACCACTTAGGCCTGAGAGAACTACAAAGCACTTCAAAGATGAGCCTGAGAAAATCCATAAACATCATGAATTCATGGCCTCAAGCAGACATACAAGCTTTACGATACTCTGTAGTATTTCCCTACCCACACCTAACAGCTTAATGTTCCAGAAACTATAATTATCTGCCTGTCTCTGTCCTGTGAGAATTAACAACCTTATCATCTCTCCCTCTGCTTCCACATCATCCTCTACAACCTCTGTTCTGCAGGTAACAGCCACCTCATCTTTCAAATTAGTATAATTTGCCTAATCATCTAATCCACTTAAATTTAGAGACATTGTTCTCAACAGCAATGGTGCTTTTCTATTTGAGACCTGGATGCACATCTGTTTTTCTCCAAATATTTCATTTCAACTGCTAAATGCTATTGCTCTCTTTTTGGCTCTTGCACAATTTTTAAAGACATATTTTCAGCTACATTTTAATTATTTAATGTCTGCCTATTTCAGTCTCTTAATCTGCATTTGTTTTACTATAAGAGGTGTTAGCAGAAAAATCAATATAAAATAAAAAGGTAAGGTGTTTTATTTTCATTGTTACTCCTTTGTCCTGCATAAAATAATCTTGTTCATGTTCCATTCTTTTCTCTGCCATAAAACATTTAAATCTTAAAGGCAACTGCTGTGCTCAATGTCAGTGAGATTGATATTATCAAGTCTGTTGATTGGGTAAAAACACAAATATGAAATAAAATTACTAATTAACACTTGAAAAAAAATGTTTAGATGAGGCAGAAAAATGAAGCAGATATAAGTAGGGGTGAAGCACATGGGAGAAAAAGACAGTTTTTCCAAGAGTTTCACTAGTTAGGGTAACTCCAGGAATAAATGGAAAAGGCCAAAGAGTTTTATTAACTAACCAAATAAGTTGTCTCAATAGCTTTTTTTCTTGGATGAAGTATGAGTAATCTTCTTAAGGGTATGATACATTAAGCAGTGGCTAGACACTTTGAGATCCACATTAAATTAGTGAAATAAAAAAATCTAGAAGCCTATCTAGAATTATTTCCCATAAATAATAAAAGAAAAAAGTTTATCCAGAATGACTCACTATGTGTATTTTTTAAGTGCCTGGTTTTTTAGAATTCTCAAAGGCAAGGTCAGCATGAAATTAACTTTATAAAGCAATTTATTATACAATGCATGAGTTTTGTCATAGCAAATATTACAGATAAGAGGTGCCACAATCTATGTAAGCTTTATGGGTTATAGTTTTGTTTTTAAGACAGGTAGTTTTGTGAATTTTTGGTGAGATAAAGAAGGTATGGAAGAAAAATAAAGAAAAAAAATTTTAAGTTCTATTGAATAGCTTTAGTTATTTAAAGGTGTCATATATACACTGTTCATCAAATTGTTTCTCATTAATATATAATATTAAAAATAACTTTCTGAGTCATAACACTATATACCACTTGAATTCATCATTGACTTCTTTGTAAAATGTGTTAGGTCATTAAAATCCTGGCAAAGCAGCACTTTACTCTTAAATTTTCATATCAATTTAGGTAGCTGATCTGTTTAGAAAGAATAAGAAATGATAATTTTAAAATCAACAGGTATAATGGTATTAAAATATGCACTGTAATTCTGAATGTGCACTGAGATTATTGTTTTATTATGCAAATTAATTTATAACCTTCTTTATTGTCGTAAGATGTACTTGGAGGTTGATTTAAAATCTGATATTAAAATGAAATATGTTTGCTGAAGCATATCAAGAACATCAAACTGAAAGTTATACTCTTTTAATACCATTGGTGACAATATCTTCCTGATGTTTCAATACTAATCTCATTAATTTTCAAACTAACTGTCTAAGGAAAATTTAATAGGGGTTATTGTTATGCAGGTATGATGACACATGGAGAATGTTATTATTCTACTGGTTTCACATTCCTCACTGAGATGAAAAAAAGAAGAATTTTTCTTTTTTTTATTTGTTCATTGACTATATTAACATTATTATATGTATGCATTATTCTTCCAAGTCTTAAATGTATGCTACTAGGAAGTTTGGTGTGAGGAAAAGGTCATTTAAGTTTTTAAAGACCTACTGTTCACACTTGGTGAATCCTCTAATTTATACTGTGCTGTCTATAAGTCAAGGATGTCTTATAATGTACTAAGGGCAGAGAACCTTAATCACACATGGAATCCATGACAACGACAGGTATCTACGAGTCTTTAAGTATATGCACTCTCTTCCTGTGTAAAAAACACTGTCCTCTAAAGGCAAAAATCTTGTGTACACCATTAAAAGTGAAAATATTCATCATATACTATGCAATTACATCATGCAAGTGTTGTGTCAATGAATAAGTATTGTAAATGTATAAAAAATGAGAGCATTTATAATTTTGTGAGTTGAGCAGATGATTTTTTCACTTGATATTTGTGTAAATATGGCATTTTTTGAAAGCTAGAACGTCTCTGGATCTAGATGTTAGCTTCTCCCTTATTGCTTTATCTGCATCTATACATGAATCAAAAGACCTGGGGACTATTATGGAGTTAACTGTAAATTAGGTAGCATGAGCTTTAGGTCTAATCTATATAGTGGTGGCAACTTCATCCTAAATAGTGTAACTACTGTCATTATCCCAAATAAAAAAATAGATTCTGTACTGTTCCTCCCACAGTAGTCTTGGGTATCCTAATCATTTCACATAGACAAAGCACTTTGAAATCTTTACATAACAAATGTAGATAAGAAATAGCTAATTGTTTCATTTCCTATGTTTTATGTAAGAATATAAACGATACTTCAATTTTCATAGGAAAAAAAAAGTCATTGAGAACCTTATTCCTTATTCTTTGTCCATCTACAAAAAATACAAGATTCAAAGCTACTGGGATTTAATCACAGAAATAATAAGGCTTGGGTCTAAATGATCTATCCATTAGTATTTATGTCAGCAAGAATTTCTATATTCATTTAAATATGGGCATGTTTAAGCTCACAGTTTGCCATCAAAATGATAAATATGGGTAATCCTTTCCTGGAACTGATTGTCTTTAAGACAGCTGGTGGGAGAGTAGTGAGTAAATAACAATACACTAGTGCAGTATGAAAATATTAACTCAGATTGTGCTTTGCTTGAAAAGGCAGACCATTGTAACATTTGCATGTATTTGCTAAGTAGACTTTTTAACAGACTAATTTACTTGGAAATTCCTAAACTTAAATCAAGCATGAATTTGTTTCAGTAAAAAGAACAGTGTTGAGATTTTGCATATAATCAGTGAAAATATATGTACATGCAATCATATCAAAAGGAGAAATTAAAAACATCATCAAAATTTAAGACAGACTCTAAAGTATTTGCTTGTTGGCTGGTATTTCATTAAATACTAAACCTTTGCTCTTCCCACTAAAAGGCAATTAACGCTTGTAATTTTTTGTCCATGTGCCCCTCTTATATACTTCATAAAAGACTTTAAAGTACAGTAGATGTTATATATATCATTCTGGACAGGAATTGAATGTAGATATGTGAAATATTCTGTGCAATAACTAATTGTGCAACGCACAGGCTTAAAAGCCCATTCAGATATTATCATCAAAATTAGCTGCTACAATGCTTGTATAACCCTTAACTATGGTAAAAATTATAATAACAAAGCCCAAAAATATTTAAGAAATTCTTTATTCTTCATACTGTAGTTTTCCTCACACGGTTTTCTTATTATCTCCAATATAACACCATTTCTGTCATCTAATAAAAAGCAATCAACAACAATCCTCCATCTTTTATAGAACTTTGTCCTGGTTTCAGCTGGGATAGAGTTAATTTTCTTCATAGTAGCTAGCATAGTGCTGTATTTTGGATTTAGTACCAGAAGAATGTTGATAACACACTGATGTTTTCAGCTGTTGCCAAGTAGTGCTCAGACTACTCAAGGACTTTTTGAGATTCTCCTGCTCAGCCAGGTGCAGAACAAGCTGGGAGTACAGCACAGCTAGGACAGCTAACCCAAACTGACCAAAGGGCTATTCCATACCATATAACGTCATGCTCGGGGGGGGGTGTTAGTCGGTCAGTCAGTCGGTCGCGGGCAGAGTGATCGCAGCTCGGGCTGTGTGATCGCTGCTTGGGACAGGCTGGGCATTGGTCAGCGGGTGGTGAGCAATTGCATTGGGCATCACTTGTTTTATATATTCTGTATATTCTCTTACCATTATTATTATCA
>NW_009260128.1:5402470-5424472 GCF_000687185.1 Egretta garzetta
ACTATACTCCAACTGAGAAAGAGATATTAGCAGCATATGAAGGGGTTCGAGCTGCTTCTGAAGTCATTGGTACTGAAGCACAGCTCCTCCTGGCACCCCGACTGCCGGTGCTGGGCTGGATGTTCAAAGGGAAGGTCCCCTCTACACATCATGCAACTGATGCTACATGGAGTAAGTGGGTGGCACTGATTACACAACGGGCTCAAATAGGAAACCCCAATCGCCCAGGAATCTTGGAATTGATCATGGGCTGGCCAGAAGGCAAAGATTTTGGAGTATCACCAGAGGATGAGGTGGTATGTGCTGAAGAAGCCCCGCTGTACAATAAATTGCCAGAAAATGAGAAGCAATATGCTCTGTTCACTGATGGATCCTGTCATCTTGTGGGAAAGCATCAGAGGTGGAAGGCTGCTGTATGGAGTCCTACAAGACAAGTTGCAGACACTGCTGAAGGAGAAGGTGAATCAAGTTTACTTTTTTTTTGTTTTCTCCTATTCTCTCCTCCATCCCACTGAGGGAGTGGGGGGAGTGAGCGAGCGGCTGCATGGTGCTTAGTTGCCAGCCGGGTTAAACCACGACAAACTTAAAATGTATAAATCAATGTTTGCCATTTCTGATAGTTACAGCAGAATATATTTCTGTGGTAAAAGCTAGATATATTAGTTGTGTTAATGAAACTGTATGAATGATAGTTTTACCATATAGTGTAATTTACTCCACAAAATAGTGAAAAACCTTAAAATACAGTAAAAAAACAACCATCAATATTTTCCTATCAAGTAGATTAGAAGTGTATATTTTTTAATGGGATAGAACATTCTTACACTGAATGCCCACTCATGGAGAAATTCACTGCTGTGTCAAAGTCCAGGTCTTGGGTGTTTAAGTGCAGTAATGTAATGTGTATGAATTTTTAATGACAGTCACCTTTACCTTAAGAGTACATTAATGTTGATTCATTATGGTATCTCAAAGGTATTGATCTAAACAAAATCTATGTTTTTTTTTTTTAATTAGGGAAAGCATTATTTCTGTGTAATAGACTGGCATAGCACAACTGTTGTAATGAAAACACTGTAATTTGTACTGTGTCATTACCGATAGGAAACAGATTACCTCTCTTCTCTCCTTTCCATTTCTCCTCACTGCTTTCTATGCTCTAACACTAGCTGGTTTTTTGACTACTCCAGTTTTCATTAACTTTTACTTACACTTTTTTTCCTTTTGTAGAGAAAACTTTTTATCTTTTTGTGCACCTAATAACGTCCCTTTCTCTCCTTCAAACATCAATGCTTGTCAGTGATGACCAGTTCAAGACTTCTTAGAAGATTATCAGGGTAAACTCTAAAAGAGTTGAATTGTTCCTTTCAGAAGGGACTACAGGGGTTTTTTGAGATGTAAATATTTAGCCTGTACTAACAACATTCAATCTGCACCTGAGGACTGAAAGACATCTATAAGCTAACCAAAAGCTGTTTACTCAGTAAAGGTCATTTTACATAAAAGCCCACCACATGTAGAAGGAATATCTGTTGAGCATATTTGAAGAATGCTGTAATGTTTTCTATCAAAACTGAAAGCTATAAATGTCCACTTTTGGGGAATACTGTTTCAATTTTATAAATTTCATGCATAGATCAGTAGCAGAGCATGGATCTAAGTGTAAAAGAAATGCCTAATTCATAGGATTGCTGCCCATGGAAATCAATGCAGGTAACACGGTGAATTTGTAGGGCATAGTAGAAATAGTCTTTAAGGACATGGTGCTTATTGTTACACAAATTGTGCATCTTGAGAGACGTATTAGTCCAGCAAAATCACATGCAGAGCATCCATCTCCTGAATAGCAGGTCTTTTTTTTTTTCATCAAAATTGTATCATTATGCTGTTAATTGGGCTTCCTGAAGTGCCTTGAAGTGCTGGTATCATGAGAGAGATGGCATTTAAAAGATATCAAGAATATCTCTACCAATAGTTACAAGAGGCAAACTACTATTACAAGATAATTTAAAGAAAAGTATTGTTATTACACATAATTTTCCACTTACAAAAATATTTTCTTGTTTGGATAGATTCTTAAAACTCTGGCTAAATTTAAACCCATCAACACTGCGTCTGATTCTAATTTATCAGCCCCCTAAGTGCTCTTCTATGCATTTAAGGGTATGATAAAAAATCCATCCCCACACAATGTTTATAATTGTCATAATGATGGGAAAGGGGACTATGATTACTTTAATGTCTTTACCTAGGATGTAAAATAGGTCGTTGGGCTTTTTTTTTATTATCTTACTGATATTGTTACATTTTTCCCTCTAAAGGAGTGACTAAGAATATCAAGAGTAAACTTGCTATGTTAAAAAATGGTCATGTAAATAACATGTTTCAATGAAATTGGAAGCTATTACAGCTGAAACTTTCAGCTTACACATGAGTAATAAGCATGGCTCAGGTATGTGCCACCTGTTCCTGAATCTCACTTTCCTGTAACAGTGTAAAAATGAACAGAAAGAATTGCCAGAATTAGTTTTATCTGAGTTCTAATTAACTGTTGACATGTTCATTACAGCATTTAGGCAATTTTAGGATGTCAGGTTGATGTTAAAAGGAACCTGTCATGCACGATGTCCGCTTCTTAATATAGTCATCATAAGTTCTTTTGCTGTTCTATGTGAGGACAGATACTAAGCTGCTCTTCCAGCCTTCGGGTTTGTTTTAATTTTCTCTGAAAGCAGAGTGGCATTTCAGGTAAGGCAAGTGGTGCTCAGCCAACTCATCAAGTTCACTCTATGATCAAATCAACAAACAGTATGAAGCCTACTCCAAAATTCTGAGAAGCACACCAGACCCCTACAGTGCTGCATAACATTAGAAGAAAAAAAAAATCTTATTTTTTCAAGACTAGATCCGTAAAGAATATTTCAGCATATGCATCCAGTCAAAAAACCCAAAGGATTTAGGCTGGCCTGGAATTATATCCACACACACCTTGGTTCTGCTGGATTTGTCTTTAGTTTTGCTTTTTAAGGTTTTTCTGCCATCACAATGAAGAAATCCATAGCAAATCTATTTCCAAAGAAGCACACCTTTTAATTCGGGAAATAATAGGGGTGTTTTTCTTGAGTTACTTATGTATAGGAGGAGTAAACATTCACCACCACTAAAATAATTCTAGCAACATATTACAATAGGTCTAAAAAGAACTTCTGACAGTGCATTTTTGAGATAATCTAAATGATTTTTTTGTTGTTAAAATTGGGAAATCCCAATTCCAGTGTCCTACAGTACTTTGCTGTTCAGAATGTATATACTTCAGCCAATGGCCTCATGGAAAATATAGAAACAAAATTTTTAAAGACCACATATCAGAATGAACCCAAACTGAGAATTGGAAAAGGCTAGAAACATACTTTCCATTTGGGAAATATACCTTGCCAAACAGTGAGTCAGATACCCCATCCATCTTCTCTCATTTGTGATAATGAAGAACGACCTAAAAACCTATTCCAAAGGCAAACTTCATAACTAAAATTCATACCTATACCATCTACCAAAGAACACACACTCTATAGAATTTATAGCAGAATATATTTTCCTCCCACCACTCATGACTCATAATCTAGAGATCACAATTCTTTCCCTGGAGAAAATTTCTGTCACCCTTCACTGCCCTCATTCTAAACTCATATCAACTTTCATGTATGTCTTAGATACCAAATCCTTTTTTCTCAGCAGTCTAACTATCACGTACCCAATTAAGGTCAGAACAGTTATTCTTGACTTGGGTTTAGTTTTGAAGTTTTCTGTTTCAGTTTGAGACCAGAAGATCTGGTATGTCCAACAGGATTTCTACCCTTTTCTAACTATAATAACTTCTCTAATAAAAGAGATTACTTTTATCTAAAAACATTCCTTGCCTAGAACAGTTATGTTGGTACATTTTCATTATCTGTATGTGAATGTGTGGGTGCTTGGCTATATTTCTCAGTCTGATAAAGCTATCAGATATTTTGTGGTAGTTTTTCTGTTCGGATCAACTATAAGCACAAGAAATTCTAATTTGCATGTCATCAAAGTGCTCAGAAAATATTTTATTGTACAGTTTTTGGGCAACTGCCTGACATGGGAACATGGCATGTTGATAAGGCTCTCATGGATATGTTTCAGTTGAGGCATTTTCTGCAGTAATTTTAGACATGCAGGGTGCTGGGAAATTTGACAACCATAACATGAATATTGGGTAAAAATAAGAGGGAAGGATAGACATTTATGCACAATAAAACAGAAATCATGATTTTCTATTAACCTATAGATCATATATTTTCTTGCATTTTCAAGAGAAAAAGCTGCTACTTGTTTTAAACAACCAAAATATTTAAAAATAAGGCATACAGTAGAAAATAGTTTTCTTCATTAACCTTTAAAAATATAGTTTAACATAATATGGGAAAATATAATTAAAGTTTATGTGAGCATGTATTATTTCTACATTAATTCATCATTTAGTAACTATTTGATTTCCTGTCAACTATTTGGTTTCTTGCCCTCCAGGACCTGTGAAAGGTCTAAACAGGTCGAGTCCACCATTATTCAGATAAGATTTCATTTCTCTTTCATTCACAAATCAAAGAATATTATTGAATATTTTTTAGTGTTACCTCTAATATTTTTTCTGTTCTGTACTGTGTATTCAATGTAATGCATGCATATATGATTTTAATATTTCAATAGTCTCATCATTTTCTGTTCCGACATGCAATATTAGATAGAGCTTAGCATTGTATGTTAATCATAGTACTTGTGTGACAGGCAGCTAAAGATGTAAATCACATGGAAAATATGAACAAATCTCATAACTTTGCCCAAGATTTTATTTTTTTTAATCATCAGGCATTTTGTGCTATATGAAGTTATGCGAAGTTAAGGTTTTTTTCAGAGGCCAGTGTTTATGCTTTTTATAGATTGATGCTGTGTAAGAGAAATTTCAGACTGCAATGAGAAAGGTTCATGTTCTCCAAGACCAGCTATCTTCAACCAATAGTTTTGAGTTTACATATGTATATAATTATCATAACTGGTACAATGAATTCACAATGCTTTTGCGTAACACTTCTATTTCTAATATTATCTCTGTTAAATATATTAACATTAAAACAAAAGATAAACCAGTCAGATTTTGTTTGTCCATTACATGCTGTATTTCCAAAATATTTTAAAATAATGTTCTGCATAACAGCTGTTATGTATTCTTCCAAATTATTCTCAGAAATCTCAAACTGAAGTTTTATTTGAAGAGAATAGATGAGCTTTGTTATTATGAGCTTAGAGCTCTTATTGCAGGAAAAATCTGAGTTTTGACATTCAGTAGTGCAGGAATTTGCCAAAACAGGAGGGAGAAGGGGAAGAATAATTTTCTCTAAGGTACTTAATCTGCATATAGATAAGCTACCTCACATTGTGAATCATAGATATCAATCATTCATGTTCATTAGTGTCTCATACATATTCATTAGAACCAACTCTTATGCATGATTAAAGCTGTTATAAATGACAATACTGTTTTGTTTTTATCTCAGGTCTCTGTGTACTGAAAACTCCACTGGCTGTTTCCATCTCATAATCTGACAACATTTTCTGTTATATACAAAGAACCAAAACTCCATATGAGCTTGCACTCTGCATCCAAACTACTTCACACTTTTTAAGCAGTTATAAAAGGATCCTGAAGGTTTTCTGTTTTCTGAGCAAAGATTTCAGCAGTGTTCAAAGGCAAGTTCCAAGCCTTTAGGGATTAACTGGAAATAATTGTATTTTAAGTGTTCGTTTGCAGGCAGGTACTGGGAGGAATGTTGCTAGATGGGGAAAATGCAAGTACATTTTCATATTTTCCCTAAGTGTATTTGTGATTTTGTAGGTGTCCTCATGCTTTCTAAGCTTCCATTTGGACTCTCAGCCTCTGTGACACTAGATTTGGTGCAAGACCGGAGGTAAAAAAAACATCCCCTGTCTTGCCTACACTCATATTCTAGGACCTTGAACTGTCATTTCTTTTCTGCAGTCAGTTGTGTAAGATATGAAGCTTTACTGATTTTACTAGAAGTACAACTAGGAAAGACAAGCTTAAAAAAAAATACATGGACAGGTTTGTGAAGCATTCAGAATACATTACCCATCTCTGCTTGATCTTGGAAGATTAAAAAGCATTTGTTTAGTACCCAGATTTTCTCCACAAGACTATTTCTTCAAAAGACCATGGTGCTTTGGTCATCATCCAAAAAAAGTAAGCACTTCAGGTTTTGTCCTGGAGGTAAATGTTTTACACATCCTGTCTGCTCCAGATATTCTCAAACACAAAAAATAATAATCCAAATGAAATTAGAAGTGAAAAGTAGATTTTTATTATTTCACTTAGTGAATAGTGAATGAAGAATGCATCAGTGAGTGACATGGATTTCCTTGAGAAAATAACGCTTCCCATTTTTCTGTCATTATAATTCCATTATAATAACCATTTTTCATCTAACAATGGTGACAGTTTATTCAGTGAGTTAGTGAGACTAAAGAGTATGTTTTCCATTAAACTGAATCCCAGATCAGAGATTTTTTTTTAAAATACTCCAGTATTAAACTGGAAAAACATGCCTTTCTCTGAATTTCTAACATATGGAACTGGAACACAAATGGGAAAAAGAAACATACAGAAGACTGCAAAGTACTATGGCAAAACAGATATGCAGGTGTTTCGTACAGCGAATTGCTCAAAGAGGGGTCTTGTGTCAATAGTCCATCAGCTATTTGACATATAACCACATCTGGCTGTTACTTGAATTTTCTACTCTACCAAAGGAATCATAGCCAAGGCTTAGCCAACCTTACAGTTTGAAAGCTTTTTCTGATATCTAAATTTTCTTGGCTCTAATATAAGGCCATAGTTTCTTGAACTGTCCACCAGTTGAGCACATGAAGAACAGCCTGTGACCTAGAACTAAGAGCCTTGACTCACTCTCTCTAGCCTTAACAAGTTTAAGTCCTACAAGCTTTCCTTAAATCTGTTTTAATAGATATATAATAATTTTTCTCACTCTATTCCGGACCTTCTTGGAAAGCTGGTTACAGTGTTCCAATTCCATCTTTACTGTGAAAAATAACACTTTAAGATCGTTGCAAATTTTACAAACAAGAGGCCTTTCTGTATATCCTTTATCTTTCTCATAACAGTGTGGTACTGTTGTTTCATAGTCAATTTTTAAATCTGCTATGACCTACAGGTAATTTTCTGTAAACCTGGTGTCAGTCATCCTCAATCCTTGCGTTTCTGTAAATTTTTATGTTAAGTGTAGGAAACCAAATCTCATCTTAATTATATTTTTTATGTTATTTTTCCAAGGCATGGATATGTCTCTGAAGACTAGTCCTGTCTGTTGCTAGGCCCACATGCATTTACTGTCATCTGCAGATTTAATATGCATACTACTAAACCATCAAAAACTTTCTTGACATTTTGATTGGTATCAGATTTAGAATGCCAGAATTCCATCTTCTATATCCTCCCAGTTTGTCACAAAAAACCAAATACCTATTCTGAACTTATGTTTCAAATTTATATGTAATCAGCAGTAGATTCAAAAAGTCCATGTGCCTCTAATATACTTATGTTTCAAATTTATATGTAATCAGCAGTAGATTCAAATAGTCCATGTGCCTCTAATATACTTATGTAATCATGTGAGATATAATTTCAAAAGCATAACCGTGGAGATTATATGACTAGATATAATATATGGGATATCATTGCACTCTCCTATCCACAAAAACTTTTATCCTTCTAAAGAAAGAAATAAAGTTTCTTTGAAATTATTTGTCCTTCACATACCTCTTTGTTGCCTTCTAGATGTGTCTAAATTATGTCTTTCACTACTGAGAAAACTAAACTTAAGTTTATAGATTTACAGCTTTCCACTTTTTAGGGTTAAACACTATATCTGTGCTTTTCCAAAGACTTGGTTCTTCAGCTCCCCACATCAGTTTCTCAAAGATGGCCTTAAACTTAACCCAGACACTTAATCTCCAAGATTCACAGGACTATGTTGATAGCACTATTTTATAGCACATTGGCTGGCTCTGTATGTAAAATATTTGAATTTCTGCCTATGCTCTGTGGGTTTTTTTCACTGAATGACTCCAGTGAATTTGCCAGGATTAATCTAGAATAATATAGGATAATCTGGGTTATAACCCAGATTCCCTGCAGAAGCATGCTGTAACTTCTAACCAGAAGAAGTAAAATTCAAATAAAAAGTTGATTAAAACTAATGATTGAATTAATAAAGAGTAATTCTGACAGTGTTAAAGATTAATGAGTATTTAATTTGATGACAAGTAAAACAGCAGAGGCATTAAAAAGGTAGACGAGATAGTGATAGATGAAGAAAAGTAGGGAGAAAAAAGGAGACATAGTCTATTGTGGACAAATATTGGCAGAATGTGACTATGGCTACCAAATCTTTTGGCAACTCAGTGCCAGGACATGATATGATTAAACAGTAATCAATTAATTAGGGGTGTATAAATCAGGCAATTAGTTGTATAAACACACAATTAATTAAGTGAGAAAATCATGTAGGTGCAGAGTCAATTAGGTTGTAAAACTCATTATAAGTAAAATGCACAAGCAATGGAGTGGAATTAAACAGGCAAAGTTTAAGGATTAAAAATTGGCTGAGCAAATGAAGTCAATAGTGGACAATCAACAGAAGCAGTGAATCACTTAAGCAGGATGAAAGGTAATTGCATTATTAAGAAGTCATCAATGAATCAATAAATTAATTCTCCAGAGAGCAATGTGATCAGTAGAGTAAGGACAAGCAGTCCAGTCATTATTGGTAAGCAGTCAACAAGGCATGAGAACAGCTACCTGGAGAAATTTTAGTGGGTGTTCTGGGTACCATCAGAAGCCACAGTAAAATAGACTCCAGGAATATACCTTTCCTACTGTATTTGCCACTATAGAGTGCCATTGTGTGAGGAATCATATTTCATCTATGGAAAAAAAAAAAGCCTTTTTAGAGGAAAAGCTATAAGTAAAGCCCTAGTAACAGCAATAGCTCTTTGCCAATCTAAAGACATATAACTTACAGAATCTCTTATTTTGCAGTAAATATAGTTACTCAATAGTGGAATTATAATATGACAATTCTAGATAGCTGATAAAAAGCAATAATAAAGCTGAAGCTTGTTTCAGGAATACTTGCTTTAGGTTTTCAATCGTTTGTGTTAAAAATTCAGTTTTGCTATTTCCATTCTCTAAGTAGTCATCCAAATGTCTTCTGTAGTTATGTTTTTAGACAGCAAAATAATAGTAAAATATTTTATGTAAGCTACTAAGACCATGGTCACTTTTACTTGTCTACAAATATTTTAAGTTTGTTTAAATATTAGAGACTTTTTACAAGACTGACCATGTCAACAAATAAATTACATATTTTACATGAACTATTTTGTATTTTAGTTGTGTATAAAAAGTATGCAAGGTTTTGAAATAAATTAAGTGGGTTTTGAAGTAAACTAAGTGAACTGTAATTTTTATGATATTAAGCAATTAAGCAATACCAAGCATTAGAGGTTGCAAATGACTGGAAAGGACTGTGTAAATTCCTTCATATAACTCTTCCAGTTAGTGTAAGTGCCTGACTTTCAAAAGTCCTGTCATTCTCGCTCTGCTCAAAAATTGTAAATGGTACCAATTTGTGTGAAGAACTTGTGAAGAACTTGTAAAGAACATTAATTGCATAATCTCATTTCTGTCCTTCTTTATCTCCACTTGAAACCTATTTTTTGAATTGAACTACATTCTAAGAAGGTGAAGAACTACCATATCACAATATATTGCAGTACACAAAATTTCAAAACTTAGAAATACCATTAACCAGGAATTAAATCCTGGAGTACCTGCCAAAAGTTTAAATTTAGAACTTTTGCAAAAGCACTGTAATAGTCCTCAAAACAAGCACTGCAAACCTATGGAATTCAGAGTTATAGTTAAAGTTAAAAAAATAACACATCATCATTAATCTGTGGAAATGTTGAGCTAAAGCATTCAGTCTAATACTTACCTTGCCAGGATACCACAAGCAGAAGAATACATAAAATCATCCAGGTTTTGCATGGGATCAGTACAGAACCACCACCTCACTTCACGAATGTCAAAAAGCAAAGAAATGCTAACATACTGCCTCTAAAGTGAAAGTATTATGTCAGAATAAATAAGCAGTAACAGATCTAATAGGAAAATTTCTGACAGATTTTCTGTTTAGGAGAGTTTAATCAGAAAATGCCTTTTTGTTGAGCCTAAAATATTTAAGTTAAAACACTGTAGGTTTAAACTTTCCCTGTACACAGGAACAGATTTTGTGTGTTTCTTCAAGCCACTCAGTATAGGGAAGGTCTGGGTTTCCTGCCCTAAGGTAGTCCACCTGGCAGCTCTGTCCCCAAACCTCAAAAAAAGGAGTGGTTAAGCTTCTTTTGCCATGAGGTAACCAGCAAATCATGGGTCTGGAACAATCTGTAGAGAAGTGGACTCTTAGAAATTAGAGCTAGAACCTGGTGAATCATGAGTACTGATATATCACATAATTTCACATTTGCACAATTACAAATTGGATAGGCCAATGACAAATGTAATTTAATCCTTTTCCTGATATCAAGCTGCTAATACTTTTCTCTAATATCAAGCCAAGTATATTCTAAAAAACTGTCTTCTGTTCTCCTAAATGTGAACGTCCTGGTTTGAGACCTCAAAGAGTACCCATATACTGCATTTAAAATTTACATTTTTCTAAACTTTTCAGAAATGTTTGTTTCATCAAAATTATAATTTAATACTGTGCTTTAAATTGCAATAAGTATCTCCAGAGAGATGTGTGAGTAGAAAACTGTCATATATATCTCTATGGAAAAATATGTATGTTTATACAGATAGAAAACATTTGGGTTATATCAAAGTCTTTCAAAAGAGCTAAGAAACGTGTGTAAATACTTGCTGCAAAAGCCCAAATAACAATAGCTTGTAGTTTCACTATAAGCCACAGTGAATGCGCCTAATTTCTTTAATATTTTAGGTGTCCACAGGAAATTTTAATGATAGAATCAGCTTTAGTGATTTGTAGAACTTCTCAGAGGATTACAGTTGCACCTTTTGGAGTTTGAGATATTGAATTCTAATTTTTGTTCCACAATATTATTGTCTGAATCACAAACAGCTTGAAAATTACTTGCAGTATGTTTTAGTATATAGTTACTCCAAACAAGGATTGAGACATCAATAAAGAATGAAAGATTAAGTAGAAAACACTTGAATCCCCCCCTAGGGTTCACACATCCCTCTCTTCTGCAGGCAGAACATCTTGTGCATTACTTGCTATAGGACTAATTCCTACATTTTAGAATAACTGTAATATGCTATTATCTTTATCATTTACTAATTCCAAACAGTTATAGGGCAGAAAACAAACAAAAAAACCCTCAGCATCATATTTACTTTACCTGTCATATATAACTTGTTATATATATTACATTACTTCTAAAGAAAGGATGTTTTAAAAGTAATTGGAGTTAATAAATTCAGATTTATTCATACTGTCAGTTACCAGGTCTTAGATTCTTCCTCCAGTCAATGAGGATGGTTAATGAGCATTTTGGTCCATGATGGGGCTATACTCTGTTAATGCTATATTCTGAATCATTTATACAATGTAAAAAGTCAGAAAAAGTAAAAATTGTTCTGGACTGACAGTACTATTTATATATATACTTAATGTTACCTATCTAAGAGAACAAAGTAAAAATGATGTGTTGAGAGATATTATATGACTTAAAGATTTTGAAAGAGAAGGTTGGCTTCTATGGATTCACTCATCTCCACTATATAGATGTATATACGTAAAGTTATGAGTGTAGATAAGTTCTTAGAAATTAACAATTTCCCCTCTCAAGTAAACATACAATGCCACCAAACAGGAATTTTATCACCAAAAGCCAGATTTTCAGCTGTTATAAGCTGTCATAACTCTCTTAGCAGACTTTCTACTGCTGTAAGCCAACACTTTCAATAGGACACTTAGACATTACATATGGAGTTTTTGCCTCCATATTTTATTTTATGAATAAAGATATTGTGACTTTTGTATGTTACATTACATAAACTTACATTTCTCAATTTGTAACTGCAATACATAGTTGATTAAGCTATAAAAAATAAAAAATATTTTTTAATAATCTGACACAGATCTGTATATAAATTTTAAAAATTGATAAAGGACTTATAGACATATTAACCCTTTTCCCTTAAATAAATGTAATAGAAAAAGTACACTAATTAGCTTCATTATTTAGGTTTTGCTTTGTTCTATTTGCATTCTGATATCAAGGTAATTAAAGATAAATAATTATGTTGGATGCAATGGTATACTTTGCATTAAGTGGAGATTCTGTCAGTTGGAGAGGTTAAAATGGTTTGACTAATGCTTTCTGATGTATCAATTATTTTATGTTTTCAGACTGGATTCTCTCAGAGTGTTTAGACACTACTCCAGTACCACAGGTTAGCATGTGAATATTCAAAGTTGCTGTGGACCAGTACTTAGAAAGATAACTTTTCTCATGTATTTAAAATATGTTTGGCTCACTACAGTATAAAAATAATATTTATTTATTTATTTAATGCAGCTCACTAGTATATTGTAAAGAAATATTTGCTCTTAAGAATATATTTGAGAAAACCTTAACAGCATCTTCAAAAAGGGCATGAAAGAAGATCCAGGGAACTAGAGGTGATCTGCTAAACCTCAGTCTCCAGGAAAATAATGGAATAAATCCTCCTAAATGCTATGCATAATTACATGAAGGAAGATAAAGAGATTAGGAACAGCCAGCATGGATTTCCTAAAGGCAGCTTGTGTCTAACCAACCTGATAACCTTCTACAAAGACATGACTTCCCCTGTGGATGAAGAAAGAGTAGTGAATGTTGTTTGCTTTGACTTGATCTCCCATATTGTCTTTACAGCCAATGAGATACATTTTGCGAAGGTTGGCTAACAAATGCATTAAAAATGGGCCGAGCTGCTGGGCTCAAAGGCTTGAAGTTAATATCAAGTCCAACTTGTGGTCAGTTATCTGTGGTATTCCTCAGGAGTCAATATTGAGACCAATACCTTCTAATGTCTTTAATAAAGACCCCGAGGATGAGACAGAGTGCATCCTCGGTATTGGGATGATACCAAACAGCATATGGAGTGGGGGTGTAGGAGGAAAAGTGACTGATATTATGCAGGGCAGAGATGCTTCAGAGCATTCTTGGCCCTGGAAAAAACAGGCTGATAGAAACTTTCAGCAAAGGCAGATGGACACTTCTGCATCTGGTTTGAAATAACCGCATGTAACAGTATAGGCTGGGTCCTGGCTGGAGGCAGAGCAGCCCTACAAGACTTACAAAGACCTTTGCAGGACTTGAAGGTCATGGTAGACAACAAGCTGAACGTCAGCAGCATCCAGAGTGCTGTTTTCAGTTTAGAGACCCCAATACAAGAAAGTTACTGTCAAACCAGAGTCCAGCGGAGGACCACTGTGACAGCTGGGGTTGGAGCACATGTTACACAAGGAGAAGCAGAGATAAATGGTTTTTTTTTCATGAGATTGGTGAAACCTGAGTGTGGAATCCTGGAAGACATTTAAAAGAACCTGAAAAGGTCCTGAACAACATGATCTATTTGGCACTGTTTCTCTGAGGTGGCTGAACCTTCAAGGTCCCTTATAACTTACTTCATTCTATGGTTCTATGTTGTCCAGTTTTCTTTTATAAAACTTGGCTTCTACATAGAGCACAAAGACTGAAATACTATTTTACAGAGCTGGACAAATGGAAGAACCAATGGACTGTCACTGAATAAATAGCTTCTGCTAAAAACGTACCTGTATTATTTGTTATCTATCAACTTTCTTGAGTTCCTTTTTTTTCTGCAAATGTTTACTTGAAAGTTAATAGTCTGTGCAGCATTTCCTGTCATTAGGCAGGTATTATTTTCATGTAATAGTTGTTATTGAAACACAAAGTGTAAAAAAGAGCATGTGACTACTCACACAACCATTACTATAAATGTTCCAATAGTTTGAGTGTAACACTAAAATATTCAAATTCTTAAGTGGCAAGTTATTTGCAAGAATCTGCATATTTGTGATTTGCCATGCCATCAAGTTTTCTTTCTCTTTTTCCTCTTCTCCTTTCCCCAAATATTTATGGAATAATATTATAATAGTTCTCAAAGAACTGTTAGCAGAATATTCTTTGCAAACACTCACCTTTGTAGTTATTATTCCTCAGTTATATCATGATCATGTGAAAAAATAAACATAAAAAATTAATGTGAACTATACATTTGGTGAGGTAAATCTGTAAGTGCACTGAGGTTCAACATCCATACAAATGTGTAGAAGGCGCTATAAGATTCAATGCAGATGATGATACTCACCCTTCACCTATCTTTTAAAATTTATATTCCCATGTTTTCTCCCTCAAAGGACATATGTTGATGAAAAAGGGTTTTTCTGCCTTTTCTACACCTTTTTTGCTAAACCCATGCATGATCAAGCACTGGTCTCTTCCACCTTGTTTACTCGCAAGCCATTTGTAAGGACCTCAGAAGCATGCTTCAGTTTCTTCTTTTACTGCATGGTTAGGCTGTGACCTACATCTATACCACGAAGAGCTCTGAGGGAGACTACTTGCTAACCAATTTCACTTCCACCTGCCTCCTATAAATGAGGATGCACTGATGAATTCTCAGAGACCCTTACAAGGTGATCACTTAATTTGGAATTGAGGAATTTATGCTTATTCGATTTCCTGTGCTGAATGACAATTCTCAGTTTTCTTTTTTTTAAATCCATATTGCACAATGTTATTTAACCATGTCCATTTTTTTCCCTCTTGAGCATAGTTTTGTAATAAGATTGAAGTGTAGTTATGGGCACATCTCAATTATGAGAAAAATACCTTTCATAGAGTAATTATTTCACATTTAAAGTCCAATCACTTGGATTATGTCCCAAAGCACTCAAGTCCTATTTCTCGTTTAAAGTGTGCAACTAGACTGTAGAACATATTAAGTCGGGATCATCTGTTACTGATTTGTGGGATACAATAGCAGAGCAAATCACTACATTTCATTGCACAAAATACAGAAAATTAGTCATAACATTAGGATATGCAAGCAGCAGTGACAAACACAAAAATTTATCTTATAGTCCTGTACTAGCCTCTGTCCAAAGTAATCTTTTCATGGCTGTTTCCAAAGAAATAAATACAGTGTAAGTAATGAATATCAAACTATCAAAGCTGCAGCTAAAATCTTAGGTTAGGCAATGTAACTGAGAATAAACCAAACTGTATAACAGAAGGAGAACACTGATAAACATTCTTCCTCTGCATAACATTTGCTGTTATGGGATGATGTGACAAGCTGCAAACCAGGGTTCCACAGCATAGTCAAATGCTGTCCTACTTCAATTTAATAAGAAATATTTCTGACGAAACAGAGGTCAAAGCATCTATATACTGTCTTGTATGCATCTGTTTGCTTAAAAGTATTTGTCATTGCAAATATATCAGAAATACATACATAACTCATGTATTTATGATGATCCAACCATACACACAATCTTTAGTAACTACCCATGACTTGTCCAGACTTCAGTGTTATTTGTCAGATAGAAAATCTATTTAAAATCTACCTGGATGACTGGAGAAGAAAGTTACTGAAACATAAGTAGAGGACTTGGCATGCGAACAATAGAGAGCCCCGGAGAAAAAGCATATGCGACTCTAGACTCTACTAAACAAGTCTTATTAGTTTTGAAGCAATGAACTTTATCAACTTCTATTTTCTTCAAAAAACAAGAAAAATTATGTAAGACAAACCTTAACACCTTGAAAACATAGGTGTATGGGTCTTAACTGGAGATAATGAAAGAGAATGAGACTGAGAAAACTGAAGTGTGAGAGGCTTGTGTCACTCCTGTTGTTACTGAATTGCAAGTGTCCACAGAGAACCATCTCATTAAAGAAAAATGCTTGAAGAATAGTCTGAAACTGGTGTTAAAGTCAGGCTTAAAAAGATAATTTTCCTATTGAAAAATAGCACTACTAACTGAGGGCTCTTCCTATTCACTTATACTTCTTTGTTGAAAACTACAAAAAGTTTAAGGATGAGCAAGCATTAACTAATTTGTTGACATTTATTGTCAATTCAAGTAACCCATTTTAGATGAGGAAGAATAAAGCATAATTAAGGCATGATGAACAGCATAAAAGGTGCTATTGTTTTCTCTTCTGGGCATTTATCCACTGTTATAACACACAATGAGTACTTTTGCATTAAAGCAGAATTTCTGGTTTTTTCTCCACTTAATAATAGTTGATTTCAAAACTACAAACAATCTTTAAATCTTATTTCCTCATTTTGCCAAATATGAATAGTTAATGTATACCAGCCCTGAAAATTTCAAATAATAACCATGTCAAATAGATTTGATGCCACTGTTCTTGACATGTCACATAACAGTTTCATCAGGCTGAAAGTGGGAGTAATGAAATAAACATTTGTTTTAGGCATTTGAAACAAAAATTTATATTACCTACCTCTTGAAAACTGTCACTGTTGATCTAGCAGGGTTTTGTCTATGAAGGTGTCTGATTTGTTTACTAAGTCAGAAATCAATGTTCTTCAATCTTATTAGCTTATACATCTCTGATAATAATAAGATGTTATTTTCTTGTAAAATATTTAACAACATATATGATATTGCTAGAAAGTGTTCAGTCTTAATGGGCTAGTTATCTAGAAGCAGCTGCCTAATATTTATAAACTCCTAAACCACTTAGCATTCTTTTGACTTTGATGTTTTAGTTATGTTTATCATTACAAAATAGTTCTTCAAACATTATTGTCATGCTCAGTTAAATTTACTCTGACTACAGAAAATGCACTGGTTATAAGTGTTTGGGAAGTTGAAAAGTAGTTTTAGTAATGAGAAAGGTTAAATAAATACAGGCTGTGGTGTCTTAACCTTAGCTGGCTGCCAGGTACCCATCAAGCTGCTCACTCACTCCCCCTCCCCAGGAGGCAGGGGAGAAAATAAGATTAAAAGTTCATCGGTTGAGATAATGACAAGGAGATCACTCACCGGTTACTGTCGTAGTCAAAATAGACTTGACTTGGGGAAGATTAATTTAATTTACTGCCAATTAAAAATAAAATAGGAAAATGAGAAAGAAAACCAAACCAAACCCACTGTCACTCTATCCCCACCCTTTTTCTTCCCAGATTCAGCTTCATTCCTTTGTTCTCAACTATTCTACCTCCTCACCGCCCTGGCCCAGTGGCACAGTGGTATGTAGAATGGGAGTTGTGGTCTGTTTGTAACACTGTCTCTGTTGCTCTTTTCTCCTCACACTTCTCCCCTGCTGTTTAGCACTGCTCCAGCATAGGGTCTCTCCGATGGGACATAGTCCTTCATGAACTGGTCCAGCATGTGTCCTCTCCATGGGCTACAGTTCTTCAAGAAGTGCTCCAGCATAGGTCCTTTCCATGGGCCGCAGTCCTTCAGGATTGGACTGGTCTAGCATGGGTTCCACATGGGCAGCTGCTCCTGTCAGGAGCCTGCTCCTGCGTGGACTCACTATGGGCTGCAGCTTCTTTCAGGGTATGTCCATCTGCTCCAGTGGTCTGCAGTGTGGATATTTGCTCCACTGTGGTCCGTTATGGGCTGCAGGGGAATCTCTGCTCTGACTCCAGAAGCACCTTCTACCCATCTTCTTCTACGGGTTTGGTGTCTGCAGGGATGTTTCTCTCACATTTTTCTTACTCCTCTCTCTCACAGCCACTGCTAAGAATTTTTTTACCCTTTCTTGCACATGCTTTCTCAGAGGCACCACCATCTTGGCTGACGTGATCAGCTGTGCTCTGTTGTGTGTCTACTGGAGCCAGCTAGAACTGTCTGTGTCCAGGATGGGGCAGCCCTGGTCTCTCCTCACAGAAGCTGCCCTGCAGCCCCCTGTTGCCATCACGTGAACACCTGCATTCAGTGCATGGAGATTATCAACATTTTTATTGTTTTTGTTAACATATTTTAGTATTTTGTTAAACATTTATAAACATTGAGACCAATATTTACATTTTGTTCCCTGAGTCAAATTTCTAGCAAAAAGAATGATCAATCCTTCATAAAATATGATCTATGAGGAAACGTTGACGTGGGAAGATGGGGTATATTACATATGTGCATGTTTGTGTGATAGAGAGAGGGAAACCATATCACAGCAGCCCTCAATTACAAGAAAACTGTTGTAAAGAAAGGAATATCTCTTCTCATTCACACTGGATAGAAGAAGTAGCGTTCTCAAATTGCAACGAGAGAGATTAGATAAATGGGAAAAACATGCGTTTATAAAGCACAGTAAAGGACGGTTCCATCCATTTGAAGTATCTGTTGGAGAAGGTGGGAGATCACTTGAAATCTTCGAGAACATGGTGGGCAAATGTTCCAGGATAGATAACTGTATAGCTGTATGGCTGATAGGAAGAGGAACTGAGTGGACAATGAGGGTATATAAATGAAGGGTTATAAAACCCTTCCAGATCTATTTATCTGCACTTTTGGGCTCTATCTATGTACCTATACATTTTGTCTTTTTACAATTACAGAAACAAAACCCATATTTTATAGCATATGTGTACATGGACATATACAATGTGTAAATTCAGTTGAAATACAGTCTAACAGTTCTATTCTCTGAATAAAATAATCTGTGTTAAAGCATAACATTATCTTGACAGAAATCATCCGCTGAAAGTAGTCAGTAATACATGAGCCACAAAAACACTCTCACAGTCTGAGAACATTTGCTCAGACTATTGAAATATCAGTGTGTCCCCAGATAATGCATATCACAATGAACTAAAAGCCGTTCAGTTAACTTAACCAAATTCCTGCTATCAGTCATTCAGAAAAAATATACATTTGGCTTTTATGATTGCTCAAAGACAAAAAGGTACTCATGCCTTCCCAACCATGAATGAAGTACCTTAATGATCCTGTAAAGGGATAGCTCTGCAATAGGGGACACACTCCTAGTCACAATTAAAAGTAATGTGGATGTAGAGCTGGAATATCCTTGACATGTTAAGGAGCTCACAAAGACACAGTATGCATGACAGTGCTTTGTTTATGATGGGGTAGTGCATTGGTTTTCCTTCCTCACCAGCTGTCCTGCTTATCCTACACAGCTCTGTGCATTAACATAGGCAGAACTGTATAGTCTGATAGTCTGAGTCTGAAGGAGTTGCTCTCACTTTGTGAGAGAATATGAAAGATACCTGTTCAACCTCAGCAAAGTCCAGGGAAAATCTTATCCTCCCAGTCATTTGCCTCTGCATAATTATTCTTCCTGTTAATAATCATCATAGGTTTTAAATTATCATCCAAGATTTTGGAGAGCACAAATTCCAATCTCAGAAGTAAACCTCCTAGAGGGGTGTGGTGGTGCATCTCCCACCCCCCACCCCGCCACCTTCTTTTTCTCTCTTTAACTGTTTTATGACCTCAGGGATTCCTGCCAGGCCTTGGGCTTTGTGTAGTGAGTTGGTCAGTTAGGCGCCTCTTAATTGTACCAGAAACTCCTACATGACTGAGGCGGGAGATGCACTGCCCATATGAGAAACACCAAGGAGGGGAGCAGAACAGGAACAATCAATTATTCCCTGAAAGTCTTGAAACGTTCCTCACCTGGGTCACAACCCATGTGGAGTGGTACCATTTTCATGACCAAAGTGTTACAACACAGGTGAAGCAGTACCACTGTTACTGGAATTTTGTTAATCTCCAGATGGATTGTGGTCAGATTGACAGTTTACAAATTACTAAAGCCATCTCATGACCCTATAAAACAATGATTCAAAGTCAGGCTTTTTGAGTTCTCCTGGACCAAGCGGGCTGCAACAAGTGTCTCCCTCGAAGCGGGACATCTCTCAGAGTTCACAAACTCTGAAGCCCAGAGCCCTCAACCTTTACCAGTTGAGAAATGCCAAGAGATTCGACATGAGTATTTCACTGAGCTCAAGGGGAGTTTTTAGTGGGTATACTATTCCAAATAGATTTTATACATATAGAATCATGTTTGTGTGCAAGCATGTGTGAACCAATTTAAGTAATCTGTAGATGTGTGATTTAATTACTAACTTTGTGAATGTTAATTTAGTCAATGATCAAGTGCTGCTAAAAATCTTGTGGTCCACCTTAAAACTGTGAACAAACCTTAGACTGCTGCTAGCCACATATTATCCTTAGACATAAACCATTGACCAAATCTGAGACTAAGGTTGGACCTAGCCACACCTTGACTCCTCTCTGAGAAGTAGTTTAGAAAGAAAGGGGGTCTACTCTGAACCTCGTGACTCAACAGGAGGGTCCTCCTTATCTTCTGCATCCACAGTCTCTCTGTGAATCATTCTAACTCAGGTCTACTTAATATTCCTTCGTGTACTTCTTCCATGCAGTAATAGACTGAACCTTGTCATCTTCAAATCTGTAACTGAGCCACTGTTTTGATTAATTTTGTTGAATCACTTTGCTAATTGACTGATGATTGAATGCTATTAAAATATCACAAGCAAATCCTGTGATTTGCCATAAAGACACAAATAAATTCTAAACTGCCACTAAATCAAATTGTGTAAAGTCACTCATTCGCAACAAATTGGAGGTCGGCAGGATTCATAGATTCATTTGCAACAAGGGGTAACATTTCTTACCAGAGTTTGCTATTTCAGCACCTGTACTCAGAACCATTATTAGGAGAGAAAATATGGAAGGAAAGGAATATGGAATAATATCAAGAAAGATACAGAGTCCTTCAAATATGGCAATTGTTCTACATTACAATAAAAATCATTCTGTTTCTTTCATCTTCTTCTATTCTCTTCTCCTCTTTCATTTTTTTCCTACCAAGAAAGAAAAAGGAAATATTCCTGAAATGTATTATGTCTATGTCATATAGGATTTTTTACTCCCTTAAGTCTGGTATAGACACAGAAAAAGTTCTCTAGTACTGTGAATTCCTCTGGGCAAATTACAAGAAGGAAGCTTTCACAACATCTTGCCTAACATCTTTTTGCAGTCACATTACTGAATTTATTCAAGTTCACATGGTGTTAAGAAACTTTAATGGATATAAACTTCCCACTTCATTCACTGTTTGCTAATTATTAGTTTCATTCTCTCTTATAAACAGCTATGAAATGAGAGTAAGAAAATTTTGCTCTGAGGCTTTTAAACCAGTTTTAAACCCTCAGTCTCTCTCTTTCTTGATAACTATTAGATTCTGTACCTAAACTCATCATACTGCTTTCTTTTTATCCATAAACTTCTAACAACTAATTTTACCACTTAAGACATTTAAGATTTTATTTCTATCCTGAAGTGTTTAAGGATACTACATGCATGCTTAGCTGGATGATTGACTTCACTTGCACTCTGTCCTCCACCACAGTTAGGTGTTTTAGTTAAAATTATAGGTGTATTTCCTGGGAAAAAAGAACATAGCCACTTCTCAGGCTTCTGGGATTTATCTAAGCTTTTAATATATCTAGCCACAGAGGTATGTATTAGTCACAGAGAGATTAAAAGTCTAAATAGAGATATTACATACCCACGAAGAAAAGAAAAATGTTAATTTTGAACCAATATTGTAAATTTTTTTTTCTGTCTGAGATTTCTTATTTGTTTATTAGATGGTCAAAGATTTTTTTCATGTATTGGTTGAACCTATGACAATTGTTAATATATTCTACTCACTTATATACTTGCAATTATTTTTTGCCGTGGTTAAACCCGGCTGGCAACTAAGCACCACGCAGCTGCTCGCCAACTCACCACGCCCTACACATTTGGG